>NC_048893.1:98704787-98870638 GCF_011077185.1 Oxyura jamaicensis
TGCCGTAGGTCTCCCATCTTCTGCCGTAGGTCTCCCATCTTCTGCCGGCCCATGTAAATAATTGCTCTCCATTCTTTTCATAACCCCCTTTAAGTACTGAAAGGCTGCAGTGATGTATCCCCAGAGCCTTTTCTTCTTTAGGCTGAATATTCCCATCTCTCTCAGCCTTTCTTCATAGGAGAGGTGTTCCAGCTCTGATCATCTTTGTGACCCTCCTCTGGATGTACTCTAACATTCTACATCTCTTTTTGTGCTGGATGCCCCAGACCTGGATGCAGGACTCCAAGTGGGGCCTTGAGAGGGTTGAACAGAAGGGGGATAATCCTCTCCCTTGCCCTGCTCTCAGTGTCTCTGATACAGCCCAGGATGCAGTTGGCCTGGGGGAACACCACTCATCATGAGCCTCCACCTGGACTCTCTTGGTGCGGCCTTCAAGCCAACTCCTTATCCACTGAATAGTCCACCCTTCAAATCCATCTCTTTCCAATTTGGAGATCAGAGTGTCACCTGGGACTATGTCAAAGTCCTTACAGACATCCAGGTAGATGATACCAGTTGGTCTTTCCTAGTCCACTGATGCAGTCACTCCATCATGGAAGGCCACCAGATTGGTCAGATAGGCATATTTTGCCCTTGAAGTTATGCTGGCTGTCTTGGATCACCTCCTTGTCATGCACGTACCTTGATGCTGCTTCCAGGAGGATCTGTGATCTTTCCAGGCACAGAGGTGAGGCTCATTTGTCTGTAGTTCTCCGGGTCTTCTTTATACTCTTTTTAAAAATGGGAATCATGTTTCCCTTTTTCCAGCCACCAGGGACTTCATCTGACTGCCTGGAGCACCTCCTGCCCTCCTTCTGCACTGACCTTGGGGTCTGCAGGGCTGGTTCTCACTCCTCTGTCTCAACTGCTGTGTCTCAGCAGTTTTTTTCCTTCCTTCAATCTGCTCTCCCAGTGGCCCAACCAGTGTCACTCTGTGGCTCGGCTCTGGCCAGCGTCAGGTCCCTTTTGGAGCTTGCTGGAGCTGGTTCTGACCAGACATGGTGAGCTGCTGGGCTCTGCTCACAGAGGCCACCCCTGCAGCTCCTCTGCTACCAAACCTTTGTCATGTAAATGCAATACAAGCTAAAAGATGGCTTAGGTTACTGCTGGAAAGATCTGATACCACCTGGGGCTTCAAACTGGTTGAGTGAGCTTTAATTCTTGCCATTGTTGCTAAAAGGACAAAGTCAGGACCAAATAGGGCTGGAGTGGTCTTGTGGGAAGAAAATGCAAGTCTCAAGGTTTGGGTTGTGTTTGAGTTGGCTTTTTTCCTGTTTTTTTTTTTTTTTTTTTTTTTTTTTTTTTTTTTTTTTGGTTGTTGGTTCTGTTCTCTATCTACTGTTTGGATTTCTCAAAATACTTCATCTGTAGTCTAGAGCTTTACAGAACCATCTAGTTCTTTGTCAAATGTCAGGATTGTAAGGTCGGGGGGCATCAGCATTTTAACCTTGCTGTTTTCCTTATTGTTGTGGTAGTTGGTTTGAAGTGTTAACATGGGTTTGAAAGTAGCCTTAACCTTTATCAGGAGATAGGTGGATACAATATATATAGATAAATAACTGTCTCTGTGGTCAAGTGCAAGCCAACTTTCCCACAGCTGTTGTTGTTTTGGATTTGTAGCTAGAATTTTGTTAACACCTGAGTGGAGAGGGAGAGAAAGTGAGTGAGCAGCTGTGTGCCTTACTGTTGTCTGGGGTCAATCAGCTGCACTTCTCTAGCTTTCTGGTTATATTAGAAAAGAACCTGGGGAATATGTGCTGTTTTTCCAAGCCTCTCCCCTTTCTCCCCATTGGGGAAGATCTTATGGTTCAGCCTGAGCCAAAATAATGTATCCTGTTCTGTAGCTATGTATGCTTCCATCTACTTAAAGTATGTCAAGCACCCTCTTCTTTCTGAAATAAGTTTGGCTCTGTCTTAAGGTATTAATAGGTTACATCCTGACTGTGTGATATTACATAAATACTGTTTTTTTTCCTTTTCATGTTGTTAAAGGAAAAGTAATCTTAGAATGCTGTATGGATGTGTTCCATGATTTCCTTCCATTTTGGGGGGTATTTCTGCCTGTTTTAGTTAAAGGACTGGCAGATCTATGGCTTATAGCAGAATTCTGATACTGACCAGAACATCCCTGGTCAGGAAAATTGTGCACTCCTAATGTGCTGAATATCTGTTCAGATTTAGCTGAGCAGCTGAGAAGTTCCACTTCACTTTTATGTTTTCCGTTCTAAGGCTTGTTTGTTTCCTGTTTTTCCCCCAAAATACAATACAAAAATTATTTCTAGTAAGCTGACTAACTGAATAGAACTCTTTGTAGAGGACTCTTACTGTGAACTAAAAAGCATTGGTATCTGATATAACAAATATTTGCACAGTTAGGGAAGGTTGTTTGTTTGCTATATATATTATTAATCGGATTTTTGGCTTTCATTAAAATGTTCAGAAACTTATTTTTGCAGTTCAACGTGCTCTTGTATCCATCTTTTTTATGAGGCAATTTCATGAGGGGACTAAGGGAACAAAGTGTGAGAGAAAAGGGGGGTGGAAAACTGAGAATTGGAGTGAGTACTCACTACATTGCAATCTTCAGTCTGGTCTCAAACTATAATCCTCTTGTGTGTACTGACAGCCCTGCTGAGAGGGAAGAGCACAAGTCCATCCCTTGCACTAGCCATAGACATTGTCACTTTCTCAACTGGTTCCAATGGGACATTGAACGTTGAGGTTATAGTGGGGAAGAAGGAGAGAAGGTGTTAAGGAAAAGAATGCTGCAATTGAAGATGCTGTGTGTGGGATAGAAATTCCCAATGTTAAGGAAAGACAGGTGGGTGTACTTGATTGGAGTTGCACAAAGATGTGTAATATTCTGGATAGCAGACCACCCAGATTTGTTACTCATGTAGCAGACCCCCAGTGCTGTTACTCATGAGACTCCTTACTGTGGGGAAAGTATCCACTGGTCTAAAAGCTGCTTTGGGATAAAAGGTATACAAAATACTAACATCTTCAGCAGTTGGTCAGAAAAAATCTACAAATAAAGATCAAGTGTAATTAGTCAATATAGGAAAAAAGCCGTTTCTTAATTTAATATATGCTATTTGTTATGGAAAATGTTTCTCTCCAGCTGTTTTCTTGTTCTGCTTGGCATCCAATTGGTGTAAATATTTCATACATTTGAAATATATTTTAATAATATCAAAACAAAATGCTTTATTTTTTTCTTTCTGGTATTTACTTAATTCAATATGAATCCGTAAGTGAACATAAACCACATTTTTTGACAAACATGCTATTCAATTCCCAGATGATTTAGTCCAAAGTAGAAATTCAACTTCAAAAGGAATGATGGAGGCTTGGCTGGGTGGATAGGTGAACCCAGGTTCCACCACCCTCAGCATCTCCTAGTCCTCAGCCAATGATGCTGGAGTAGTGTAGGAACTTGCAGTCTCAGGTGTGCCACAAGAATGCAATAATGGTTTCCTGTAGATGCTCTCCCAAGCCCTCACTTTGTATCCTAAGCCTCTTAAATCAGGAGACCATAAGCTGTGTTTATGTAAAATGCAGGCCTTGCATGTAGAAGTCTCATGGGTTAATAAATATGGACTATAAGACGATTCTGATCAATCTGAGGATTTTTCAGGCATAAGCACCAGAAAACTATTACCTCTCCATTGAACACTAACTTAAGGAAAAATATCAGTGTAAGTGATATATCAGGCTTCTCTCTTTTCGGTGTGAACTGTGGTCTATGTGCAGCAGGTTCTGAAACTGTAATTGACTAAAACTAAACAAAACTTCATTCAGTTGCTGCTACACTCAAGCTAGGAAGTTTCAGTACTGTTTATCCTTTCTAGTGTGACCCTAAAATCAAGACTCTTAAACTTAAAATCAGTAGTGTCAGTGCTTCCCATATACAAACATGTAAAATACTTTCTGACAAGTATTTGAATTTTGGTTTACTTAACTGGGTTTCAGAAATATAAACTTGCTTTAAAAAGAAAAAAATCCAATACTTACATTTTCCTACAGAGTATCAAGTTTTCATTGCACGTTGTCCTCTGAAGGGAAAAAAATGTTGAACAGATGGTTGTTACATGTTACTAGCATGTCAGAATTGCACACCAGAGTATGAAAATAATTAGGAAAATACGTACTCTGAAATAAGTATGTAAACAGAGCTCAAAGGGGCAGTAGTGTTCTGGATTTGTTTTGAAAGTAGTTTTGCATTAGAGGCATTTTAAGGAACATATTGCATTGTTTCTATTTCCTTGTATACTATTTGTCAATATTTAAAAGAGCCAAGTATAGTTTGTTCATTAGAAAAAAGGAAAGTTCTGCTGGATGTTGGCCAGCTACACAAACCACTGTAGGTGCTGTTGTAGGTTTTGACACTGTAGGTGAGCAGGTGAGCTTTAAGCATTAATTCTCTCCTAATGACAGCAAGGGTAGCATTTAAAGGCCGCTCTGTATCTGTCTACAAAAATGAATTGATGAGTTAACCACATCTGTCCCAGTGAATTCAAGTAAATCCAGCACCCTAGGTATAAAAGCCTACTTTAAAGGTAGAGAGTAGTAGATATAATTCTTGTTTGCTGGACAACTTCACTCAGCATCATTTAACTCTCTACTTAATTTCAAAAAAGCTGCTTGAGCCAATACTATTGAGTACTAATGACACTGCTGGCATGCTTTCCTAACCAGTGCTGATACAACATAAATAGTAATAATGATCCTAAGTAAAAATAAATAAATAAAACAATTAGTGAACTAGGTGATATCTTTCTGTTGGAAAATGTGTCGGAGCACTGGGGAATGAGTAGAAGGGCTGTGTGCCTATTTGTGTTTACCTTCACACATAAATACATCTTATCAAGCTATTTCAGGGTCCAAACAGAGCAAATCAAGAAGTTGCATAATCTTGTGCACGGAGTTCTTAAAAATAATAACTTTAAGCCACAAGCATCCTACAATATAAACCCAAGCTGTGTGATTTTTAGTTCTAGGAAGATTAAAGTTGCTATATTTCTTTTTTTAAAAAAAAGGTGTACCTTGAAAGTAATTCTATCAATGAAAAAGAAGAAAATAATTTAGCAATGCTTACCTGAAATGTGTCATCTTTAGGCTGGTGTATGCCACCAGTGAGCCGTTCCATCAGTTTCAGTATTTTCAGAAAATCAGCATGCTCTGTGATGGGACAAATGGATGAGATGTAACTTAAAACAGCATACTATAAATTGTACATAAGTGTTAGAGCTTAATACAAACAAAATTATAGTTTGAACTAGAGTTGATCTTGAACTATAGAAAGGACTGTAATGGGGCTGGGGAGGAAGGGTGACCATAAAGAATAAAGACATCCTGAGTAGATTATAAAGTAGAAAGACGCTTGGGTGTTTACTTCAGAAATTGTCCGTTTCAGTCTAATTGCATAACCAATATACTTGGTTTGCTTAGTCTGATATGAAGAAATCCCCAAGAGCTTAAATCTTATTAAATTTTTAGTTTGTTATGGGCTGAATACTGAAAGAATTAGGTATCATTTGATTTAAATCAGTGTTTGGAGATACAAATTTGAGAGTGAAAATTCTTGTCTAATTTGCAGATGTAGTTTTGGTTTAGGATTTGAAATAGTATTATCTCATTGCTTTCTAATAAGGTCAGGAGTTGATTAAACTTGTATGATCTTCAAGAAATTAGAAAGCTGTGGTCACACACTTACAAAACCGAACACATTTTCCCAAGTGGGAATTTAGGTATTAGATTTCTAAGAACCCTTAATATGAAAAATTCGTTGTGGAAACATAAGCTATTTTCCATGTTAATCAGAACATTTGTCTTGCTAATGACTTAAATGATATACTAATTAGTTGAATAATCTCCTGAGGTGTGAGTAGACTTAAATGTATGATTAGGAAAAAATCAGAACTATTTTCATTTTATTTTGATAAGACTTGCTTTTATTAATGTTATCCTGCCAGTAAAAAGAAACAAAGTTTTTTTTTTTTTTTATTTTTTTTAAAAAAAAAAACTTTTGGGGGGGTTTAAAATTGTCAAAGGAGATTGCCAAAGAAACATCTCAAGTTGACCTCTGAAGTGCTTAGGGAGTAAGCTAGTTTTCTGATTTGCTGAAATGCACTTTAAATGGTCATGTTTATTACGTTATTATTAAATTTCCATTTACGATGGGAAGCAGCTCTGCTACAAACTTCTGGAATGACGTGGGGCTACTGGAGAAGGGAACCTTGGCTCTCTAAATCTTTCTAGAATGCTGAAGTGGCTCCAAGTTGATTCCCCATCTGCCTCTCTGTCCTTTGTCACTTCATTTGAGTGTGCTCATTAAAGCTCTTTGTTGTAACCTGTGTTTCTCATATTAAAGTAGCTGGTCAGTTAGGGCAGGAAATAGTGATAAATACCGTGCAAAGCAAGTCTTAATAATGCTGAGGAACATGTCAAACAGCTGTCAGTGTTGCTTAGTCTTATAAGTCGGGCTTTTGAACCTGCTTCCCTTCCCATTTATCCAAAAAGAGTGGGGAGCTGAAACAGCACCTGTACTTTGTGATCTTTCCTCTTCAGCATCCTGAACCTTCCCAATCTTCAAGAGCAGTTGTTCAGAACCAAGCCCTGAACTTGGCACACAGGTTGGCATCAGTTCTTTTGGAACCTTTGGAAATGCTAACACAAGCTCTTCTTGCTCTTAGTTTCTGCAATAGCTGGCTTACATAGCAATTCATGGGAACCACTTCATTAAAAGTATGAGGTTGTGGTACATTGATGTAAGACATGTTGCCACAGAACCATGGTGGACTTGAGACAAAAATCGTAAATTACAGATGTATATGTATTAATAAGAGGGCACACAGAAAAAATTCCCAGAAGAAAAGACCTGATAGAAGTTCTGGGGGTAGTTTGCCCTAAAAAAAAAAAAAAAAAAAAAAAGGCAAAACCAAATATCCAGAAAACATGAAAGGAAAAATGTTCTAAACATTAATTTCTAGAAATACAGACATGTTATAGCCCAAAATTCTTGCCTTGCAAAGGGAAAGAAACAGGCTTATCAACCACGTTGTAGGGGCTTTTATACCACTTGAGGAATTATGTGTAGCTTACTGTTAGAAACAAATAGAGTCTTCCTAAAAGTACTTAGAAACAGAAAAAGTCTGTCTTCTTTCAGTGGGTGGGGAACACCACCACCCCTCCAAATCAATTACAACCTGGTCTTCAAACTAAGATTGGTTACTAGAATCTACTGTGGCTCTGTACGGTTTGTGAAGCTGTAGTATAGTCAAGAATTTCTTAACCAGGCTGTAATGTGAGTCTGGGCTTGAGTTCCATTTCCAGCTTTTCCTTCATGGAGACTACACAGCTTGCATTAGAAACTAACCCTGCACTGAGTAGAATTTTATTATCTAGCATGATTAACTCTTCATCTAAAGAAATAATTGCCATTCCATTCAAAACTTGAACTCCATATAATAGATTACTTTTCTGATGCATACAGGTGCATTTAAAAAATAAATAAATAAAACTCATCTATTGTGCTCAGCTCATTTGGCAGCATTGCGATTCCAGTGCAGTCAATTTTTCCTCTCTGCTTAAGCACCTTCTCAAGCAATGCTGATTCTGCAGGCCTGATTCTGCTATTAGTGGCAAGGCTTGTAAAACTGGAGTCATCAAAACAGGAAAAAGCAATTGTTCTACTATAGTCCCGCTCTTCAGCTGAGGAACCAATCCACTAAATTGGCCTACTCTCATACTGCAAATTACCACAGGCTTTTGAAGAACTATGGTAGTGTTGTCATATCCATAATACAGGAATCGTTTCATCTAATACTGTAATCTTTAAGGTGGAAAACTGCAGCTATTTAATAGCACACAGAAATATTATACAACAATTTTTGTCTAGCCAATGAAATATCTTATCCAGATAAAACTGCAGGGAAAACAGGCAGAAGAAAATTATCAGTTGTGATTGAATTTGGTAAGGACGGGGAAGATAACTCCAGCCTTATGAAAAGTGCCATGGGATCTTTAATGATCAATCACAAAGGGACCTCAGTTGGCTGTATTGTATAGTTACTGTACAGATAGACTCGTTAATGGAAGATGATCATTTGATCAAATACACTTCTCTTTTTAATTTTACTGATGTCTTTAGTCTTCTACCATGGGTTCCTGTGGCCACAAATTGAAAGCTTTATTGGGGGGAGTGTTTTTTTGTTCTCCCTCTTAAATTATGTTTTGTTCATGTTAATTCTATGCTTCTGTCAGCAGAGCAAGAAGCAGCATGGACTTTTTTTTGTAGTTTATCACTCAATAGTGACTGTTTTCCCATAGAGCCAGAAATCAATTGCTGCTCAAAATGCCCATGCAGACAGAGGAATGCATCGTCTCACTAGTCAGTATGGCCATCTGAGGAAAAAAATCAATATATTTTTCTTAAAAATGGTACCTGCAAGAGGAGAAAGCAGTTTATTTCTGCTTGATGAAATTGCTTCAAAGTTGATTTATCTGCCATTAAGCTCTGTATTTATCCTGGTCATTGTTCAGGCTGCTGGAGTTAAGTGCTCTGGCAGTGCTTCTATTATATTATAAGCCAAAGTTGAGACAACTTGGAAAAATTGTAGAACCAGAAAGTTTGCTTGAAAGGGAAGTACAGGGGACTCTTTCTGGTGGGTAGGGTTTTTGTCTTTCTGAAGGTAAAGTTTTATTTCTTTTTTTTTTTTTTTGCTTGTTTTTAAACGCAAGCTGGTTTCTTGGTGAAAGAAACCATCCAGTGTGAAACAAGATCCTGTAACAGATGGTCTTTCCCTCTTTTGTGAAAACAGAAGAGGTTACTTCCTACAACTTAATCTGAATTCCAAGTAAGGTAAGGGAGTTACTACCCATCCTTATTCAGCACTAGCAATAATCCGTCATTGTTAGACTTCTCAGGTTGGTTGAGTCCCTCTAAAGATAACCTTCTTAGTGCTTTCTGTCTTTCAGACTTTCAGAGCTCCTCTAACTACTAATTCAGAGCTGAAAAAAAAAGCTTCTCTGGCTGTCCCTATTGTCTCTGAATAGGCTAATCAAAGGTCTAAAGCCAGATTTATTTATTTTTTTCTGGGTAAGGAAATGTGTACCTTTTCTGTGTTACTGCTACTTCCTTTTTTTTATTTAGACATACAGATTTCTCCCAGTTGATGACATCTTAAAACAAATACTGCTTTTAGACAGGTGGTTTTCTAGACAAATGCAATTTGCTGTTATGTTACTTAATCCAGACCTATCATCTTAGAAGGTACACAAAAAGAAAAAGGTTGAACTAGGTCTAGATTAACCTTTCAAGTCTTCATATGCTCCCTGACTAGCCAATCTGATAAGTAAAAATGAGAAAAGAACAAGTATGCGAGAATGATTTTTATATAGTGTCAGTACTTTTTTTCTTGATATTTCAAAACTATTCGATATGAAATACCAAAAATCTTAAATGTCAGAACCAGGGACTCCTGAGAAATTTAGTGAATTGAGTTCCTGATTTATTTTTTTTTTGAGAACAAGCTTAGCAATTCTTCAAACTCATAAGTGAACATCAATTTGGACCTGTATTCAGTTGATTTCATGCAATGTTACAATATAACCTTTACAGATTCACACAATAGAGTTTCTATCCAACAAGGGTAGTAGCAAAGCTGTTATGTGTGTCACTGAAGAGACTGACTGGCAGAGCTGTGTAGATTAGTGTCCCCCGCACCTCCCCTCTCCTGGTGTAATGAGGCTTTAGTGGTTTGATTGTCAGCAGCAAATACCTCTTACTGCAAAATAAAAAGAGAAAGCTAAGCAGAGAGACTGAGTTTGGTGAATATGCCACTTTCATGTCAGATGGGAAGTATCACTTTTTTAAAAGTTGTTTGAAACCAATTAAAATCAATAGAAACTCCCTCATTAACTTTCAAGTGTTTTGCATTGGTCCTTTAAAAGATACTTGTTCCATTGGCTGAACTGACATGCAACCAGACCTAGACAAAATACATTTGCCTTCAAACTCTACCGGGGAAAAAAAAAGAAAAAAGAAAACTTTCCCGATCTGCCAGCTTTCCTTGTTTATTTGAGAGTTCAGTTGCACTCCCCGTTTCCTGTCTTTCATCCTAATCCTCTTGGTTTTCTACTCCTGGCAGTCTCCCAAGAAAATCTGAAGCCGAAGTAGACTAATTTTATTTAAGAAAACACTACATATTGATTAGGTCTGCTAATCACCAGTTCAGTCTCTCTTGATACCAGAGACCTTCAGATCAACCTTTGAATCAACAGAACTAAATGCTTTTTGGTGCAAGAGGTAGTGCAAATTATACAAATTTAGAGGGAGCAAGTTTTCAGCTTAAGCAGTTTGTCATAATTTACCTGATGTAAACTAGAAATTACACTTTTTACTCCCACATTTGCTATTTAATTTTTATGACATGCTTTGTAGCAATGCATCTGAGAGTCGGTCTCTTCTCCATAATCTGTCTTTATCTTTTTCTTGGCCTTCATCCTAATGCTCCTACTTCTTCAGTCAGCCACAGAAAATACCTCAATTCACTGTTTTCCTTCATTCATGCTGTGTAGGTTTTGCTATTGCTGAGTGAAATTGCTGTATAATGTGGAATACAGTATTATATAAGAAAGTGCTGTTTAAAAATAAGTCCTTGTACTGTACAAAGTAATACTACATGGGAAATACCTAATGGTAGTGATGATGATAGGAATCATAAAACACAAAAAGAAAAGCAAGAAAAGCAAAAAAAATTAGCTCACATGTTTGAAAGCTTCCCTAGTCTAGTATGAGCCACCCAAATGTAAAATTACATCAGAAATGATCATTGCAAACATTGTTTTTAATTAGCAACAGACACATTAATTGTGATATATCTGTTTATCTCAACAAAATAGGTAAATCAGAAATTCCATTCATCTTTCTCATCTTAACTGCTCGTTTTCTTGACTGCATGAATAAGCTACCTCCTAATTTATTTTAGTTATGTTAATAAATAGCTATTAGACTACAGTGAAGCTATTTGTTAGTCATAGCTGATATATTATTTAGAGATAGTAATAAGCCTAACCATTCTCATTATTATCAATCTCAATAGACAAAGATCTGCAGAGAGAAGAGAGCAGGGTAAGTCTGTAAAACCTTAGTGTGTAAATGTTAGGCTGTAGTTGGCAGTTCTCTTAGAGATCCACAGTCCTCCAGTCAGGCCAACTCTGCTACTGCAAGACATAATTTGCATGCAACGGATTCACACTGTATAGGCATAGCCATGCTTGTGTTGATACTTGGCCATGCATCCTTGGTTTAAAGCTAATAGACAAATATGATCATCCCTGTCATGGGAGTGGCTAAAGTCTGTGTGCATACCTTTTCAGAGATTAAGTAACTTTGGTCTTCCGCAGTGGTTCAAATCTGCCAGGTTCAAGCCATATTTACTTCTGATAACTTGAGGCACCTGTCTGTACTGAGTAGCTAAATGACTACTTCTGGATGTGCCCCTAAACTATCCATATGCTGTCAGTGCCAGCAGCACAAAGAATCCTCTACTATATTCCTTTTTAGCCAAAACCAGTATGTGTTTTTAGATGCAACCTTGTATAGCTTTACACTAAACAAGAAATACTGTTTATTTTAATTAATTACCATGCATCCTAGCATGCTGGTTTCCCATCTTCCAGCTGAGAAACCCTATTTGTCAGGGTAAGCCTGACATGGGACTCCTTCACTTCTGTTGAAGTTCTATTCTGAAATGAGAGAAGCAGAACAATGCAAAAGTTTCTTTACTAAATGGCCATGAGACCTATAGGGCAGTAGATTTTAGCCCTTGCTCCGGTTTGCTTTACTGAAGTATGAGGCAACCTTACTTGGTTCAGTTTTTCTTCTTCCATGCCTCCTTCCCCCAAAACATGTTCTAAAAAGTTCACACTTCATGTTATAATTAAATACCAGCTTATATTTTCACTGGAAGTCAGGAAGAGATGATTTGGGAGATGATGATTCATGCTCAGGGAATCCATCTGACAAAGCTTTCACCAACGACAGGCAAAGATTCCAGTACCTCCTCCACAACACATTCAGGAAATTAATGGGGATAGGAGACTAATGCTCTCCGGTTTAAGGCTTAGGATAGGTATGAAACAAAATACATTTTAGATAAAGTTGGATGAATGGAGATGTGCAATAGGAGGGAGGAAAGGTCAGGAAATGTGAGATGGAAAACTTGATTGAAGGATGCAGTGTGTAGGAGGTAGATGATGAGTGGCTTTGCGGGGGGGGGGGGGGAGGAAGTAAGAAATAATCCTCCACCACAGAAATAGAAGCACACACAAAAATCAGAGGTCATCATATATTCAGGGTCATGATATTTTTAGCAAGTTCAGTATTTAATAGAAAATGCAATTTGAGGTACAAATTCTCACTCATCCTTTTGAAATCTTCATTCTCCATAGACATTGAATTCCTCTCGCAATAACAGTCAGGCTGCTATTCCTGCACTGGGAATGTGTATGAGGATTTCATCTGTTAACTAATGTATTTGAGGATATGATAAGAGTAGGAAAGGAAAGGGCATATTCCATATACTGAATAGGAAATGCAAATAAAGATTCAGAGACTACCAGAGGTTATTCAAGGCACACTGTGCAATGCATATACACAGAGTAAATACTGCATTATATTACAGTGAGAAGGTTCAGTGTGGCTCTTGCTATGGCAAGCAGTTCCAGGCATGATCAAAGGGATAAGAAAATTAATACGCATTTCTTAAAGACTTGTTGAATTTCTCAAAGCTACAGTCTTGCTGGTAAAGTTCTTTTAGCCTAACTAGCAGAGCCTTAGAGTAAGAAATAGGGTTATAATTCCTGCACAGCTATTAACAGCTACTATTGTGTTGCTGTGCTTCTTGTATGTCTCTTCCCTACCGTACCATCTTTGATTTTCCCCTTTCCTTCCTCCCCGTACACTGTGACTGGGATGAGTATTATGATATGTATTTATATAATTTCCAGCATATTAGCATCCTTGCCTAAATAAATCATCTAATATTCATATTACATAATTCCTTGTAATGAAGGGGGGGGGGGAAGAGATGTTTTGTTGTGCAGGTTGCAATAGAGGTGGGTTGAGGGGTTGAAATCAGAGCACTGTAACTCCTTACTGCAGTTACTTTTCCACTAGGATCAATTACATGTCTTCATAGCCTTATGTGGCTCTTTGACAACTGACGAATGTACGCTAGGCTTGCTCCAAAACACCTTATTGATCTGGAGCAAATGTGCAGAAAGATATCCAACAATTTAACATTAACAGACTGAAGTAATTCTGGTTGGTCCAAGTATTGCCATTGCTAGCCTTTTATCATGGCTGATTTTAATCTTATAAGCCCATCACACAGTTATTTGTCTACCATTTATCTATATGAGCAGAGTATCACATGAAATCTATGTAAGTCAGGCTTCAAAAGCCTAACTTAGTATATTTACCTTTTTTTTGAGGGGAGGGGAATTGTGAACAGATTTTGTCAATAGCGCAAGTTCTTAGCCAGAGGACAGGTTATGAGCAAGACCTGCTTGGCATGGTACATGCTCACTGTTACAATATCACGGGTGCTGTTCTGCACCATGTGGTGCCATTAACATTTCTATAGGCTATTTAAGCTGACTGTAGCTTGCATTTGCCTGCCACTTCCCTTCATGAACGCGACCTTCCTAAAAATCAACATTTTTCAGAAACTGTGACACTTGGTTCTTTTTTGGGAAACTCCTCAGAAAAAGGACATAATTATCTGTAGTAAGTTTAATCTTTGAAACAACTTCTACATATTACAGGTACCGGACTTCTTGTAGTGCAGGCAGTTATGAGCTAATTGTAGCTGGAAAAATCTAGATGGAGCAGAGAAAATGCGTTCACTTTCTAACCAGGAGAATTTGGATGAAATTCACTAGCATAAACCTGTAAATAAGGTCAGAATCCAACTTCCCTTCTTTTTCTTTTTTTTTTTTTTTTTTTTTAATTTATCTTTCTCTGCTTTTTGTTCTGCTATTTTCTTATCCTGAGTTT
Organism: Oxyura jamaicensis; assembly: GCF_011077185.1. Taxonomy (NCBI): domain Eukaryota; kingdom Metazoa; phylum Chordata; class Aves; order Anseriformes; family Anatidae; genus Oxyura; species Oxyura jamaicensis. Next base: position 98,718,892 of record NC_048893.1, read on the forward strand.
GTGCAGACCACAAGTGATGCATTAGTCCTGAGGTTTGAAATGATTTTTCCCCCATTCTACTATAAACAGATTAAATATTTATACACAGTGAGGAATCAGTCCATTTCATCTCAGTTCTTCCATTTTTAGATGAATTTTGCACATTATGAAGCTATTTCATTTTTGCAAAGAAAGTGTAATGGGGTATCACAAAAATGTTTAGCTTTTTATTCCTGCTTTACAAAGCATGGCGGTAAAGAATCAGTAGTCCTTTGCTTTGTATCAGGTAGAATCATGCACTGTTTGTTTTGCAGTTGACTAAAATGCCTACTCTTCTGTTATTCAAGGCAGACCAATTCCACATAATTCCTTCATTTTTGGAAGAGAAATTTGGGATACAAATCCCTTTTAAAAGAAGCCTAATACTATGTATTAAATTCAAATATTTATTTCTTGGGTTCATTCTTTTTGCAGCCCATTGACTTCCTTGTGTGATCATGGACTCCCCAAACATTGACTGTAAATTGACACCTTGTAGGAGAATTTCTAGATGGTGTATAGGATATTGGCATCACCCCTTAAGGTTTAGAACAAGGATCTCTCTTTCCTCCAGAGTACTCTAGCACTTCCAGCTCTATGCCTCAGGCTTGTCAAAGGAGCAAATTAAGTTAGGGTCTCAATGCCTCAAAAGAAGCAAATTAAAGCAACTTTGAGAAGCTTCTAGCTTGTGTGAGCTGTTCCTGTCTGTCCTTATAGGCAGGTAGCCTGATATGCACACAGAAAAGAGCACATGGATATGCTTTGCCATGTATCCTGCACCAGGTATGCTTTAGCCATGTGCAGGATTAGGGAAAACTTAATCCTTCAACAGAAACGAGTAGGCTAACAGGGATGGAATCCTATTTTGAGTCCTGTATTTGTTTTGAAAGAGTCATTATATGTTTCACTACCTTCTCGCCTGCAGTGTTTTCATCTCGTTGTTCTCTAGGGCACCTTTGTACGAAAGTAGAAGTTCAGGTACGTTGGACAAGAACACCTTTCTTTTCTGGGTGAATGAGTTGAGTTCTCAGGAATGCTTTGTCTTGATAGCTTATAATGTGAACATTATATCTTTCTATGGGCTTTTCCATCAATTGTTTGAAAAAGTAAAGCTGCTTTAAAAAAAGCAGCTTAAACTTGATCTCGGTTGATTTTCAAGGCTCTAAGAAAGCTTGAAATATGACTTACTGGACTCACTTTCCGAGACGGTGGTAGCGGGCTGTAGGGCTTCTGTATGAGGCAAGGTTAGGGCTGCCCTGTGCTGGACACAGTTCCAACTGGCTCCAGTGGCCCCACTGTAGGGTATGGCCAAGCCTCACAGCCAAGATGGTAGCACCGAGGGGACAGCCTGGGGAAGAGAGGTCAAACCTCACATGGCAGGGAATGGTGTGAGGAATGGCCCTCTGAAGGCTAGGATCAGAAGGAAGAGAAGGGGAAGAAGGTGTGCTCTAGGTGCTGGAGCAGAGGTTCTCCAGCAGCCTGTGGTGAAGACTATGGTAGAGTAGGCATTTCACTGCATCCTGTGGAAGGGACCATGGTGGAGCAGATACCCTTCTGCTATGGTGTAGGGTCCTCCATGGGCTGCAGTGTGGGTATTTCCTGGAGGACTTGTTGCCTGGGGAGGACCCCACACTGGAACAAGCAGGTTTCTCCTGAAGGACTGCACCCAGTGGAGGACCTGTGCTTGTGCAAGGGAGAAGTGTGAGAAGGAAGGAGCAGCAGAGAGAAGCTGCTATGGACCCATGACAACCCCTGGTCCTCATCTTCCTGTGCTGTGCAGGGAAAAGAGGTAGAGAAGTTGGGACAGTAAAATTGAGCCTGGGAGGAAGGAGAGGGGAATACGTGATTTTATTTTTTCTTTCTTAATACCTAAATATATTTTGGTGGGCAATACATTACCCTTTATCCTCAAGGTGAATTTGTTCAGTCTGTGAGCGTGACTGTAAGTGATCTAACTCCCTGTTCTATCAATCCACAAGTTTCTCCACCTTATTTTCTACCACTGCCCTTTTGAGGAAGGATATTAGTCTGGGTGGGTGTCTGGCCCATCCAGCCAAGGTGAACCCACCACAGGAGAGATGTCTTGGAAGCTATCTCTGATAATATAGCTCTATTTAGTTATTTTGTTACTCTGCTTCAATGCAATGGATGCTATAAAAATAGCTAAATTATCTATTGGTTGACATATTAAACAATTGTTTTAGTGGTTTTTAATTTTTTTTCTTTTTTTTTTGTGAAAGTGCATTTAAATCTATAAGAACTTCAAGCCAAGGCAAAATTACAATGTTAGGAGAATGCAATCTACCACCAAAGCACACTTAAAATGAATTGCTAGATTTTTTTTTTTCTGAAAAATGCATGGATAGTTGTATATAGTTAGTATAACTGTATCTGTTATATTCAATCTGTCTGTACGATAATTCTGTTAGCTTCAGTTCAGTTACAAAAAGATTGAACTGGCACAAAGTATAATGCAGATAGATTTAAAATCGTGCACATGGAGAAAGACAAATCCTAGCTTAGAGCTCATCATTTTGTATGTGAAGCTAGCTGTTGCCTCTCAAGCAAAATTTTGGGGGGCTGTGATGGAAAATTCCACAGTAACATCAGCTCCAATCTCACCATCCCCAAACTCAACTTTAATGAAAGAAATTATTAGAAAAGAACTAGAAGCAAAGTAGAGAACATGATTATCTTTGTGTGAGTTAATGGTTGACCAGAATATTGAATACTATGTAAGGGTCTGGTCTCAGAGTCTCAAAAAAAAAAAAAAGGGAAAAAAAACTGCAGCAGAATCGGAATAAGTTGGATTGGAAAGGACACCCAGAGATTACTACTTCAGTCCCCTGCTCAAAGCAGTTCTAATCAGACTTGGTTGCTCTGTGTCTTGCCCAGTTGAGTCTTGACTGCCTCCAAGGATGGAAATCCAACAATTTCTCTGAGCAATCTGATCTAATTGGACCTGCTTTGAGAAGGCAGGGTTGAGTAATGAAGCCCATTCTAACCCAAATTATTCTGACTCTAGAAGGTCCAGTGAAGGATTGGAAGGATGAGCAATTCCATATGAGAAATGATTGGATGGGCTGTGTCTCTTCAGCCCAGCGAAGGTCTATAATGGTGGTCTGCAAAGTTATTAACTGGAATGGAAAAGGTGAGTGGGGATTGATGTTCCCATTTGCTCCCAATAAAGAAATCAGCGGCAATCAGATTAAAAGGGAAGAAGAGGAGATGGTTCTCCATACAGCGAGCAATAGATTTGTGGATGACCTTGGCTAAAGAAAGTCATTTGTGAAGGCATGGGGGGGATGGGGGGGGGCGGGGGGCGGGACTGGGTGAATACCTGGAAGAAAATGCTTTAGACAAACTGCAGTAAGTTCAGTGGAAGAAAAGTAGATGTGATAAGAGGCTGAGAAAATATTAGCTAGCAAGAACCATCATTGATGCTTGCCTATTTTTTCTGTTCCCTAGATGTCTCTTTGTGACCAACTTGTGTATTTTTTTTTTAGTAAGTATTTTACTGATGGGAATAGAACAGAAAGTCAACTAATCTATAAGCTTGCATGTTCCTCAGAAAATATTATACATATGGTATACGTATATGAATGAAGAGTTTTGAGAAGTGTTGGGGCAGGGTGGTGCAGCACTTTTATTATCTACAATATAGCCTCAGTTGTGCCAATATTTTTTTTTATTGACTGTCTTGTGTTTTGAATATGAGACAAACAACTTTTCCTACTTGAGGGTGGTGAGGAAGTTAGCTGCTTCCTTGTACTGAAAGATTTAGTTTAAAAACAAGAACAACAACAAAGTAAAAAATTAAATATCCATTGTCAGCAAAAGAAAGTGGCAGCAAAAGTGCATCTTGCTGAGATTTGGTGTCATAAAGAATGGTGGGAGGGAGAAGGCAGGAGCTCTGTAAGCCAGTATTTCTGCTGAATGTCTGTCAAAATGTCTGAGACTTCATAGGCCTGGCCTGTGCATGGACTATTTGGCTTCTATGGAGTGTGAAAGTGTGTTAGAGCAATTGTTCACCTAGCACTGTGGTATGTAATATGGAGCTTCTAAGATAAAAGTTTAAACATTTGGTGATAAAATAATTATGAATGGTTACTTCTGCATTGTAAAATAAAGCAGTACTCAAATAAGGTAACTACATATTGTCTAATTGTATTCTGCAATATATCTCATGTGTTTCCATGTTTGGCTTTATCAAAATGTTCCATTCTTCAAAAAAAAGATAGAGTAAGGATAAAGAGGGCATATGAGATATGGACTAATTGCACTATTGTATAATATATATTATTTTTTATTTAGGAGCACTTTTTAAATGCATAGTATAGGTAGAACCACGTTCTTGTGTCTATAGGTATGTAGGGAAGGTTTTTTTGTTATTTCAGTGAAGGCAGAGTCAGACCCTATATTTGGCAGAAAGACTTTGTATGGTAAAAAGTACCACTTAGATATTTTTTTTTTTCTCTGCCTGATTTTTTTCCTGGCTGTGGTTTATTGCAATTCTCAACCTGTAGTGAGATTCTTCTTGATGCATTAAATCAACTATGTTTTTTTAATCTGTGCCTTCGTATAACATGAAATTTTGTAGTAGTGTTTAAAGCTCTTGTAGCTTAGTATATTAACATCAAAATGAGAATGATTAACCCCGAGAGATTTAATAATGATGCAAACATTAAAAAATACCTTGGTAATCTCAGGAAGAAAAAGGATTTATGATTACAGTATCTATTGTTTGTATACTGGTTGTCATTGCTGTTGAAATCCAGAAAACATTTTTTCACAACTTTTAAATACACCTTTTAAGTAACTCTACAGCAAAATTCTTAGTGTAAGATAAATAGTGTAAGATAAATTAAGGGTTAAAAGAATTTGAAGAATTTAGATCGTCACATCTAGACATGTTAGTCTTATTGTGTATGTTTGGATATGTTTTAAAATAGCTATCTTGGACTTTTGAGAACACACTAATTCTATTCTTCACGTCAGGCACAAGCTACTTTTTGGGCTGTGTCTCCCTCCAGAGGCTCTTCTAAAAGTGTGCCCACTTCTTGATTTTGAAGCAGAATGAAAACAGAAGAATTATACCTATTTTACAGTATGATGTAATACTGCATAATGTAATAACTTATCTAGCATAATATTGACGTAAAATGCTGATGACTACTGAAATATTTACTTTCTGCTGGAAGGGGAAGAAAAGAAGTTTGGGAAAAGACAGACTGCAACTGAAGGAATTGAAGAATGTATTCTTTGTTGTTAGGGTACAGTAAAATAAAAATATCCTACTTTTTATTTTCTGTGGAACAGTATGCTTTTACAAAACAGATAGTATATAGTACCCTTCATGCAGACAGGAATACCTCCTTTTATTTCCTTGGTGACACTTGTCCTAACCACAACAAAGACAGCAAGGGTCATGGACCCATGAGCTGCAGATGAGCCTCTGGTGGGGAGCCCAGGGTCCATGAAGCGCGACTGGCCTGGGCACTGGAAGTTGCCCAGTAGCTTGCTCTCCGGCCGAGGACCGTGATTCCACTCATCACAGTTACTGTCATGCTGCCTTGCTGGGACAGCAGAGTTATTCTTGGATGTCAAGAAAATTGCAGAATTTGCAGGTTGCAAAATGGAAGTTTAGCCTTGTTATTAAAATGAAGGGCATAGCAAGGACAAAGGTTGTCCTTTCAATGCAAGTCCCTTCCAATTAAGTGCTACAGTGATTCTTTCTGTCTTCCAGACATGTATCTCTATCTCTTCTGAATGCAAACATAATGTACGACATTTTTAGAGTTCCTTATTCCTGAAGAAGAGTATAAATCCAAGGTCCTTACTAATCTGAAGGAGTAGGGGAAGGAAAGGAGAACAAGAAGAGAATAGGGAATATACACCAATATACAGACTGAAGATGTGTAACTAATCCTGATCTCATCCCTAGGGTTTTTAAAGCACCTGTACGGAATGCTTTCTCTAAGTCCTCTTATTTTTTGCTTTTGGATGTCTGATTAAATGGCCACACTCTGAGCACTCCTACCCTTCACAGAGAATCCATTTTGCTCGTTCATTAGTTCTCAAAATCTGTGACCCTGGTTTATATTTTCCTTATGTCTTAAAGAGACAGTTCTGCCTCTGGTTTCTTTTTGTTGTCTCTGTGATAACTGATCTAAAATGATAAAGCTACTACTGTAGCTTCAATCATTCCAGATCCTGGGGGGTAGAGGGAGATGACAAAACTCATTATTTTGACTTCAGCACCCATCTGTCTTTCACCTAGTGTGATCGCTTGGCCTACAAATTCCCTACGAGCATTTTTTTTCTCTTTGTCTATTTTAGAGCTTAGCTAGAGAAAGATTCTGGAAATTCCTCTTTTAAATTGGGGCCATCTCAGACTGAAGTGTGGGATGAGTTTATACTATGTTTTATTAAAGAGCTGCAAACTGTGTGTGAGCATACACTGCCTGAGGGTGAGACCTGAGTGCTGTATGTGGCACAGACTCTCCATGTGACACCTTGTGTAATTTGTATACTTTGAGTCTCTACTTAATTTTTAAGTATTCAAACTAGCAAGAGAGTGTTAAAGGACATCCAGCAATTCTGAAAGACCTATTTGTTCTTCAGAATGGCTGTATAAAAGACTACAATGACATACCTTGAAGGAGAAAGGCAATCTGCTCAGCGAAAGACGAGTCTTCATCCCCATTGCCCACCTCTGTGCTAGAGCAAAGGCACTGCACAGCGAGAGATTGAAGAAAAAAAAAGAAAAAAGACTTGAATTGTGAGTTCTGTAAAATAGCCTAGTGAGATCTTGCAGGTAAGTGGTGTGGTTTCAGAGAAGGAAGGAAGAAGACAAAAAGAAGGCAGTGTGTCACTTTGACACATCCTATCATCAGGCACAGAAACAACAACAAATTTGGGATCAAATACATTACCGCTTGCAGGCCACATGATGGTTATCGGCTACTGAGGATCTATCCTGTCTTCTGTTACTGTACTTCAATTACAAGTTGTAGAAATGCAAATAGGTGTCAGGTTTTTTATATTTATATGTTCACTTTCTAAAATGGCCACTTCACTATGGAATGAGATTTTTGAACACATACACTTGTTTCCTTTAGCAAATGGTCAGAAGAATCAGTTTTCAACTGAAATTATATGTAACAGCTTGGAGCAGCATGCTGTTATGCATACACCGCCTGAGCAGAGAAGAGCTCAACAGTTGCATCGTGGGTATGTCTTGTTAAGTATTTGCTGTCACAGTTGGTGTCAGTAAACAGACATTTAAAAGCAAGTATGTCTTATTCTAAATATTCTTTTAGCTCCTGGCTTGGTGACCTTCCTTTTGTCTTGTTTTCCCAGTTTCTTGCTCTCCCCTGTACAGCAATGTGCCACTGCAGCAAACAGCTCATCACGGCCGTCACTCTAAGAACTTTTTGGAATCATGAAGTTTTGATGTCTCAGCAAATCAGACAGTATTTTCAATTTAGTGCATGGCAGATTGCATTTTAGAAAGGACTGGAAGACTTTGTAATGGAATATGGAGCCTTTCAGCTGTTTATATCTATTTCAGGTTTATAGTGACAGAAAACTCTATAACCAGTTCTATTGTGAATAAGTACAGATATTTGGAGAAAGTTCAAACACGTGTCACTAAGTCCAGTTCTTACAGCATTAGCTGACATCTAATTTTTAAATTTAGCTAATGAAGATATTCTTTCTACCTTTTCAGTTCAGGTCTCGCTTCCTAAATGTCTGAAAATTGAGTTGTAATTAGAGTTAATAATCTGGGGTAACTTTGGTCTAGAGTACAGATGATAACCCCCTTCGTAACAGAAGGGGTTGAAGTCGTAGTAAGGCTGTTAGGGTCACATCATTAATGTTGAGTATTCTGCTCCATCCAATTTCTTGTATGCTTTTGTAGATGTTTGACATGATACAAGATACTATTCAAATAAAAGCCAAACTGGATGTTTTGAGGAAGTGTTTTAATTCTGGCACTTTAATCTTCAATGTTTCCTCAAATTTTGAGGAACTTTTCATCTGCTCTATTCAGTAGTAAACCACAGTTTTACTTCGATTTTAACCAAGAACGTTATGAATGTCTTTCAGATTGGTCTCCAATGGGTTTAGTGCTCTATGTCTTTAGACTACACATGATGTGCTTAAACTTAGCTTATAGAGAAGAACAAATAATAGAAACAAGGAATGATGCAACTCTGTTTCCCCATAAGGTCTTGCTGAACATGCTAACATGTTTAACTCTTTTTCCCAGCGGGGCATAGTCAGGTCTAGGAGAGAATTGAGTTCTGGGTTGAGCTACCAGGTTCACTTTTTCAAAAGGGCTTTGCTGACCATGAGATTGTCTTGAGTTACTTCTCAGCCCTAAACAAAGGTCAATTTGGAGATCTTTATGAAGCTGAATACACTTCTGCTTTATGTACTACTGGCTTTGTATTTATTTATGCTAGCAAGAGGAGTCATAGTATGAGCTCTGTTGTTAGTGTCAAGAATATAGAATGTATTCAGGAATGTATTTAGTTTTGTTGGATCTTTCTTCCATTCTCACAAATAGGGTTGTTTTTGTTTTTTTCAATAAATGTATTTATTTACTTAATCGATCCGTACATCTCTGCAGAAGTCATTGGGGTTGTATAAAGTCAAGAATCTGTCTTTGTGCAGTGAATCATCAAATGTGTCATACACATCTTACAATGGCATGAAAACATTTGCATAATACAATTGTAATAGAACTACTGCGCTGTGATCCATCACATCAGCTCTCAAACACTCTCAGCAGGGCTTATGCTCTTCTTGCTACAAAAAGAAAATTAATCTACTGTAGTGATCTTATCTCCGTAGTTGGTGCTAAAATATACAATGTTCATTTTTTTTTTTTGCAGGTCTGTGAAATGAAAAGCATGTTTATACTTAAATTTTGAGTTTTCTTCTTACTAAGTGCTCTATTTCATACATCTGCTAAGATGTTCTCTTCATACCTTTTTGTGCAGCATATGGGAAGCTTTGTAGTTTTTGTTAATTTCCCTCGTTCACAGGAAGAATGGGAGCTCATAGAAAACAAAATCAATAGATTTCCTCTTTTCCAATTGGAAAGTTTTTGCTTCATGTTGCCATCTAAGGATGGTATTTGACTGCAACAGTTTACATTAACAAAAGTAATATAAATGCATGGAGGCATCAGTATTTGTCCAGACTCCATACTGTTCTTTTTACATATCTGTTAAAAAAGTGACTCACATTCACCGTTATTCTTGAATCCAATTAGAATTTGCCTTTTTCTCTGAAATTCTCTGTAAAAGTCCTTTCTGTATAGAAGGACCAAAGCAAATGGTGTCATAAGTAAACTACTGTGCATCTGTGATATCACTAAATTATAATATGAGTCATGTCGGCTGTTTGTTGCAGTGCAAATTCTTTTTTCTTTTTGTGTATATGTTAAAATGTAGAGCTCGTTTCACTGGTGGTTGACAATCAGGATGTGCTGGTATGAATTACATCCCGTTTCAAATTAAATGACTTGCAATTTCAAGTGTTCGTATTTACAGATTCCTGTTGAAGCTTCATAAGCAAAATGCATTTCACAGCAAAATTAGAACAAAAACCTTGAGCATGGCTTTTTTTCCTACAACCTCAGAAAAATATGAGAATACTTCTCATGTCTCTCAGCCCTTGGCTCGGGGATGATGGATATGACTGTGGCCCTGTTTCTGAATCTGAGTAAGATAACCTTTAGCTATTACTGTGTGCTTTAAGTAGATACATGCTGAAAAGCAGCAGTGTGAGAAAAGCAGTTTAACCCTACCTTATCACATATTGACAAAATATCATCACCAAACTCTCCTGGGAGATTGTAGAAATTGCCATATCCCTTGGAGGTAAAAACTTAATGAATGAAAGCTTAAATGTTATCTCTAACACTCACTACATGACATGGAACTACATGACATGGAAAGCCATGGAGTTTTGTCTAAGGACCAGTTGGTATACCAATGACATCTAGTTCTGAAGGGAAAGCTATTAACCAAGACCCAGAAAATGGTTTTAATCAGTAACAACTCATTATTGATGTGACAGCCTTCTGCTATAGTACATTTAATATCCAAATTCCATAATTATTGTATGAACGTAATTAATTAATAATTTAACGCATCAGTTTTTAAAGCATGGTTTATATGTGAGTGTAATTTAAAGATGTAGTGAAGTATATCACTTGGGTTCTTAATATCACTAGCAGTTGCAAGCCTGTCAGTCACAAAATCAAAATGCCTAAAGATGCATTTGCTTAATTTTTTTTTTCAGTTACATTTATTATAATACGCGAACTGTATGTTAGATCTAACAGAACTTGAGGGATAAGGGATGTTTGGATCGCTTGAGCTGGCTTCATGGATACTGTAGCCCTCTAAATTATACTTGTATAAGCCAAGTGACTATTCAATTTAATGCATTTCAGTCTTTGAGGGTGAGGTGGCACTAGATGTCACGTCTAGCAACAGCAAGGGGTTATTAGTATGACTGACCCAGCAGTTAGCCCATTGGCCATGTCTCTGATAACGGAAATATCTCTATCCTCTTACTTCTACTCTGTCTCCTCTTCCTTTCAAATTTGTACCATTACCTCATGAGGTAAGATTCTTGCTGGGTCCAAAATATCATGATCATCCAAGACTGACTACGTTGACCTGCCATCTGGGTATCTAGGTAGTATCCAAAGTTACTTGTTTTAGTGGTAAATGGACTCTTCTATTGCATTATTATCAGTTCTTAACTGAAATAATTTCTGACCAACTGCAAGAAAAGCAGTATAATCAACTGACGGAAGACCTGAAACATGAGACTTTAAATGTTTTCTTACAGCACAGCAACAAATGCTGTGGAATACTGAAGATTATATAGACAGTGTGAAATATGAACAGACTAGAAGATTATAAAATAATAACTGTGACCTTTCAGTTTCATCTCTTAGGAAAATCTTAAATCTTTTCTTAAAGACCCTACCATCTTGTTCAGTTTGCATCTACCATCTCATTCCAAGGCTGACTTGTACATAAGCTCTGAAATTTTCCTGAGATTTTCTCAATTTTCCTTTAAGCTTCATGAACAGACTAGACTCTTGCATAATAAGGTTTCAATTGCTGTTTTTTTTTTTTTTTCATTTGCAGGATTCAGCATATGTCCTCTTAAAAAAAAAAAAAGCTTAGACTGGAGAAGCTGTCTACCTCATACATACAATTTGAGCAGGAAGGTGTTTGCTTATGTCACATAGGAAGATGAATTGTGTGTGTATACTCAGGTATGCGTGATATGTAGTGATTATGTACTTTAAACTCATGTAATATAATTCCTTTACGTAACCTTTTATATAACCTACACAAACAGGAAGTTACTTAAAAACTAGATTGAGATGCAGTCAGTTTTATCTACTTCTTGCACAGATGTCATAATGAATATGAAGGAAATCACTCTCCTTGTATCTATGCTGTCTGTCTGTAGAGAGGTCATTTATATATTTAATACCTGTCAGTTTCATCTATGTGAATTGCAAAGAGAAAAACTTCTGTATGAATGAGGTTGAAAAGCGTTGTCAGAAAAGGATGATTTTTGTCTGAGACACCTAGGTATATTGTCTAAAAATACTGGTCCTGCACAAACCAAAGGAGGCAGTGGAGCAGAGAGGGAGTGCGTGGCATGTGAGTGTGTGTATACATATCTGTATGTATGTATATTTACTCTCCAGCTTACAGAGAAGTTAAAACCCAGGCCAGTCTTTTGTCCTGCTGTGTTTTGGGGATTTTTTTGAGTGACGTGTTGAATGAGGACAGGTTACTGACTGACCTACATCTATTCCAACATGGAGAATTATATTTTTCCTGTAATAGAGCACAGAGTCCTTAAGTTCGGGCAAACTTTCAAAACACACCCAAGTTCAAATGAAAATTATTGATACTTCCATTCCAAGGGTCCTTATTTTTTTTTTTTTTTAAAGGCAGTGGGAAGTAGACTTTAATTAGGAATAAAAGGAATCCTGGTAAGAATACAAATTTGGACAAGAGAAAAGCTGATGTTCTGCATGTTACTTTTGTTGTTGTATTTATTTATTTTAAAGAGAACCTATATCTTCTACTTCACAGGAAGAATGAAATACCTTTCCAGTTGGTTAGCAACAGAAGGTGATAGGGAACACCTTCGCTTTTCTAAGTCTTTCCCTATAAGAACAGCTGAATTTATACTTAATCCTGCTGGCATTACCATGTTCAAATAACCACCTGATTACTGGGTTACTGAGTGCTGGCCACATTTTTTTTAAGCTGAATGGAGACCCCTTGTGCCTGGAGGGGTTAAGGACACTCTAAGCATTTTGTATATTTTCTTTCCCTGATGTAGCTCAACTACTTTTGCTACTGGGTAATTCCTTGCTATCACCACCTGCTGTTATGGGGAAATTATGTGGAGGGTTTGCAAGGGAGTTGGCAGGGTGGCAGGGACCTTAGCCAGGGTGGGAGGTGAGAGCAGGGTCTCTGGGGCTGTGTGGGAGGATGGTAGGCATTCCTCCTGGGTGCTCCCAGTAACTATCACAGAGCCCAGTTCTCATTCAGACCTCTGGCTCTGGGATGCTTCCACTGAGACCTCCATCTCCCTGTGTGAGTAAAGCATAGTTCTTCCCTTCTCACAAACAGATGCACTGTGTTGTAGTGCAGCTGTTTTCCAAAACTAATTTCTAACAAACTGCCTATAATGGCCTGCTTCTAATACAAATTAATTTATCTTTATGTCCTAAGCTGAACTGCACAACACAATATTTTGTTTTCTGTTTGAAAATTAAATGCTTTGCTTTGGCTTTAAAAGAAGAGAATGTTGAGAAAGATGTTCCCTCAAATGATTATCTACTGATGCAAATGGAGAAATTGCTACTAAGGTGAGCAACATCAGCAGCCACTTGACAGGAGGAGAAAAAATGCTATTTCCCCTCCCTTTGCATTTTAAAATGCTGATGCGGCAGCAGGTGTCTAACAGCTTCAAAAGCATGAAAATCAAGCATTAAAATGCTGTCTGAATGAATGCAGTATTGGTTTGTCTCACTCATCTAACTATACCCAGGCTCCTGCTGCAATCTTTCTTTCTTAAAGTTGATTTGCAAATAGGATTCAGAGAACTCCATTAGCTCTAGAATAATATACAGAATAGCACACGGAACACTGTGTCAAGGGTGAGAATGGGTACTCACAGACTTGAAACTTCATTTTTCTTATTTTGTTTTCTTTCTGCTACAACAAAGACATGGATCACTGCTTTCCTCTCTGTGTGATGGCCCCAGCATGCTCTCTGCCATGTAGTTAACATCATATCCACCTTGGAAAATCACTGGAGCATGAAGCTGGCCCATGGGAGTCAGGCAGGTGGTGCCTTATTAGTGTATTGCATGGATTTGCAGTTTTGCTAAAGCTTGCTTACTGAAGCGTCATTCTTGCAAATGCTACTCTCACACTTATCGCTTTAATCATTGGGCTAGTTCTACTAAAAATTAATAGACTCAAATGATGTGACTAAAGTAAGCATATTCATATACATCAACTTTCATTTGGTTATAAACAGTCCATACAAGAAGAGCTTTCAGTACGGTTTTCTTGGAGGAACTTTGGAGGTACTTTTAATGTTATGTTAGCTGACAGAGCTCTAATGTGATTAAGTAAACAGATCTCTGCCATTTGTAAACAAGCCCCAAAGAGGTCACAGCTTTTGCAGAGATGTTTGTATTTGCTTGTCTGGTGAATTGTTTGCACAAGTATTTGTAGCTCTTCACACAGACTAATTCTGTAATCACTAGTTATGGCTTTCAAAACAGCCACCATATGCCAGTAGGTCCTTTTTCCTTGTAGGATGTTTAAACTTTTACAAATCAAGACAGCCTTAGAGATTACAAATAGTGAGCTAAAAAATGACTTTTTCATCCAGTACTTTCTTATGCCACCATTACTCTTTCTAAATTTAATACCCTTGCTAGAACAATACCTACAGAAATTCAAAGTCCCAGGTTAACCTGAAAACTGCCATACAGAATGAGAATGACACTTACTTTATCACTGAAACTATAGTGAAATCTCATAACTTGATCCCTTGACTTTTTTTTTCCCCCCTCTGGAGTATAGAGGCCAAATGAAACTGAAATAAGCTCTCATAAGGCTTCCAAAAGAGATGCTTACTGTATGGAATAATAAACTTTGTTTGGGCTTCACACAGTTGCACTACATCGTGCTGGTGCTTGCCGCACATAATTGCGGGATGAAGGTCATAATTTCCTTTCAATACAACCAGAACCACATAAAGATAGTTTTGATACTGTTAATTCATATATAACAATGTGACCCTAGCCAGCTATGTATTCTGATATCTAACTAGATTTAGACTTTTTAGGCTCTCTTTTCCTTTCTTCCTGTCTAAGCTCATGTTTGTTCAGCATTGTTTATGGGATTTTTTTTTTTGGGGGGGGGAGGGGGGGAGGAGGGAGTAGGGAGCCCTCCCTCCATCCTTCCCCAGTTCTTAGTACCCTCTATTGCTCTCTTTCACCCAGTAAAGAAATCTGATTTTTATCTTCTAAGGTGTGCCTCTTCTTGTAAGGAAGAACTGCAGAACAAGACAATCATTTTTGTAAACAAATACCGGACTACTTCGGCCCACACAAACAGATCCAGTAAGAGCAGAAGGTGTGTTTCCTGGAGTGTAGATTTTGTAGCACACCTTGCCCACCTGCAGTGCTTAAGAGTAGTGGCACACACATACGAATGCTATATATCTTACTGCATGGCATTTATTGCAGAGCGGAAGTGGAGAGCAGTTGCTTGAAAAAAAGTAAAGAGGGTGTTTGAGATTTTTTTCTTCTTAGCTGTGTTAAATATTCTTTTTATTTCATCTCAATTTCAATGGAAGAAGACAATCAAATTGTTACTTTATCCAGCATTAGCCAGTAGGCAGCTAAATCAGAGATGAGATAAATCTGGCACTCTTTTTATTACTTTACACAACATTTCAGTGCATCCCAACAGGTCAACTGATGCAGCCTGAGACAACCAGCCAGACCTGCTAAGTTTAGCCTAGAGCTTGGAGCAACTAGTCTTGCTATTTCACATTTTGAGTTTGCTGATATTTTCTTGAGTTCCTGTTCTGGATATCTGAGTTCAAAATTCATGTTCTAAAGCTCCAGTTGCCTTGATCGTAGGATGTAAGCTACTAGTATAATTCATATACACAAACTGAATGATATCTAAAATGTTTTGTTGGCTTTAAAACACGTTCATCTGGTCCGCATCCCCCTGCTGCTCTCTTTCCTTTTTTAATATCCAAGGAGCTTTGCCATCAGCCAACTAACCTAAACAAGCGAGAATAAACCCTGTATAGCTTTTCTTAATAACCTATTTCAATTACTTTTTCTCTTTTAGAAAAACTTCATCATGAAGGATTAATTATATTAATTATATAATTATATTAATTATATATTAAAGCAATCAGTTTTTGTATTTTCTGAGCTTGTAATGGATGCCAAAATGAAGTCCAGTCAATGACACACAAAGGTCTTAGGTTGCAAGTATGAATTATACCCTCAAGCAGTGATTTCAAAGTATCCTACCACGTTTTCCAAAACAGGAAAGAAAAACACCATTGTTCTCATCTCACAACAATTTAAACGGTATTTAGGCTGGTTATTTGTTGCCATACATGTGAAGAAGATGTCAGAAAATAAATATTTACCAGTTCTAGATAGTTCATTGTTTCTGGAAATATATTGTAAACTAATAAAACAGCAGTTCAGAGTAGTGATTATAGAACTCACATTTACCACATGATAGGAGTGTATACAAGGCAGTTTTTGGCATAGATGAGGTGCAGCGGCTTGTTATGCTATGATAAGATATGCTTTCATCCTTCCCTTTTCACCTTCTCAATAGGTAAATCAAAGACTGTTTGGATTTTAAACCATAGTTATGGGGAAAAAAAAAACTATCTTGCATTGAGATAAATAAAAACGTTGTTTTACTGCATTTCCTATGCATGTTAATTCTCTCTGTTCTTTTCAAGCTGGGGAATATTCACATTGCCCAAGACTTTTTTCCTAGCATTTAACAAACCAGCATGCATTTCAAAAACCATGAAGCATTACAGAAACAAACAGATCTTGTTCTGAAAAGAGACGTCAGAGCAAAATACCTAATGCCTTTTGTGTAGTGTGATCATTCAGTTCTATGAACTATATAATTGTGCTTCCAGATATGAGATTCTCCCTTCAAAAACAAAACCTATTTTTTAAAAATTATTTTTGCGAGACTTCTTTCTGACTATTAAATATATGTAAATAGATGTTAGGTATTTGAATGTAAATCTTCATTTAGCAAATCAACTAGGAAGAATACTTGGATAGGAACAACTTGCCATTATCAACCTGCTAGTTTGATATTAATACTGTAAATTTCAACATTGTTGACTATTTGTCTATTGATCAGTTCAGGAAAAATATCAATAGTGGTTATGGATATTGGCTAGAAGTGCTTCAGGGTTCATTGTTCTTATGAATGAAGAATTAAATACCCCTTGTTCCACTTTTTCATTTAAAATAAAATGACAGCTGAAGTATTGTGCATTTGGGGGAAACAAAAATAAAATTGACTTTAATACTGACCAGCACTCTTCTCACACTCAAAAGCGAGGGGTTTTAAATGCATGTATGAGGAAGAAATAAACGGACTTTTTACCTTCCCTTCTCTATCTCTTTACACCCTCTTCCTCAGAAAATCCTGTTTTCCTTGGGGAAGAGGAGGGTTTACTATTAGGGTCAAGCAGAGGGAAGGATGTTGTAATGTCTGAGCAAGCTCTAATTTAAGTATACTAACTCCTTATAACCCCATTTATTCCTTAGCTAGACAGCTATATAGAAATGAGAGAAGATGAGTTAAATGAATATCTTTCTCCAGTTGCGGTTCAATGAGATGTATTGATGGAGGATATCTTCTTAAGATATCTTTCCCAAAGTCTGCTTGAAAATTCAAAGGCGCATTTCTTGTATGGTGAAATCAATAGTAATAATGCTAGTGGATTTTAGGGGCAATAAACAGAAACAGAAACAAGTTTTGATCTTAAACTGAGTGTTCTCCCCTCTACAGGCTCAGTTTGTTGCCTGTGCATGCTGAAATCTCTGGTTTGCCTTGCCAAACACAGTGAGAAGCCACAATGTAGACTCTCATTCTTGGTAGATAGTCATGAGGCTTGCTGAGCTGAGAGCTGTGAAAAGGAATTAAAAACCAGCAAGTACTAATATTTATGCACCTCCTGTGATGTTTATAGCACTTGTTTTGTAACTGAAGTTTTACTGTTAAACACCTGACAGTGGTTTGCAAGTTAGTTGGAAAGATGTGTTTTGGATATTCAGTAGCATCTAACTTGAGTTTTCTTATGCAGACTTCCAAAGTGATGTAACACGGGTGTGGAATTACATAGTACTCTAGTGTTCAGAACTAACTTGCTTTTAATTCTTTTGCTGATAAATAAAAGTGGAAGAACATCTTGAGTGTCACCAGTTTTGCCCAAGAGCGAATGTATCAATAAGTAGGAAATAGTTGTGTTAATGTGAACATTAGATGTTAATCTGCCGAGGGCATTATATTCAAGTGGCATATTCTCCAAACTAGTTCTCTAGATTGTCATTTTCATGCTCTCACAAGTTGGATTTGCTCCTGTCTTGGGGACAAGATTGTGCAAAGGTAGAGCCAACACATCAGCCAGGGGTAATAAAAAAAACTAGAAAAAAAAAAAAAAGACTTTAAAGAATTCATTTGGAGATTGATTCACTGTACCCGACAAGCATACTTTCTGTGACCTACACTAGTTCTGTCTCATGACAGTGTCATGTCCCAGTCTCATGTTCTTTCCACATGTTCCTTGGCTAGAAGCTTTCTGGAGGAGTGCTGGCACAGGCTTTCTTCTGGGCACATTCTGTGCTCGTGAAACAGTGTCTGTAAATCTCAGGGTAGGTTCTGAGCTAAACCTCGGTTAAGGGAATTGACATTAATTTAAAAGTAAGCATTTTGTATTATTAATTCATCAGTTATGTTGTTTCTACTATTTCCTCTTAACTACAGAGATTTTTCCTTTGACAGTTCTTCCTGTCTTGAAAAATAAGGAGTCTCGCAGATTTCTCCACTAGGCACTAGAAATAAATAAATATTTGGAAAGTGGTGGGAAGTATTTTTCAAACTCGCATGGCTTTCTGTTTGTTTTTGTTTTGTTTTGCTCTGTTTTCTTTGTTGTTCTGTTTTCTTTGCAATGGGAGAAACTTCTAAGGTATAACTGCTGTATAAATGCATTAGGAAAGCTACTCTTAAAAAAGGAGCAATGGTAATTGAATTCTACTTTAATTAGGCGTATTCACGCTAGTTCAGGATGATGAGGTAGGTATCTGTAGCTCTGGGAGGAAGAATACTCCCAGTGAGAAAGCTTGTAGCTTGATTCAGTTTTGAGGCAGCATCAGAATTCATGGGGGGCACAGCAGGAGGAAATACGTCCACATGTATATATATATCTTTGTCAAGAAGGAATTACCTAATTTTCTTGAAAATAAGGTCATTGTAGCAAGATTCCAATTTCATTAAACAGAGGAACGCTACATAAACATCTGAGTGTGTTTCAGTTCGTGATTCTTTTTGTTAACTTTCAAAATATACAAAGTGGTAAATATTTCTGGATGCGTGCAATAACTAACCATTAAATGATAGCAATCACAGATGTTGCTCATTAAATAGTAATACTTCTATTTTTTTTTTCCCTGACGGTTTAGCTTTTTTCTTCTTTTCTGCGTTTTCCACCACTCTAGCTTTTCTGATGGCCAGTTTACAACTTCAGGCTCTTTAGGAGCGAATGATTTGCGGCTGCTGTTGTTTCTCTCTGTGATGTTTGATGTATTTAAAGCTACTTTTGTTCTCTTTTCTGAAATATAATGGGGAAGGGATTTAGCATTCATTATTATGTACATTAGTTCCTTTGTTACCCTTGGAGTGGCACAAGCTCCTGGCATTGGGGTTTGTTTATTTATTAATTTTCCAGGTGCATGCTGTGTTTGCATAGGTGTTGTGTGATAAGAGTGTTGGCTTTGTTTTCTCCTGCTTGGGGACAAGCAGGTTTTTTTATTTTCCTGTTTTTGTGTATTAACTGAGGACTAGTGCGATTTTGCAGGTCTCTTTTTGGGTGTTCCTCTCAATTGCTGTAGTTGGTAGATAATTGCAGGCCAGGAGACAGAGTCAGTGGCAAAATAATGGGCAAACACGAAACTCAGTAAATAATGTAATTGTTCGTCAGACAGCTATGCAGTCTGGAGAGAGAGAAAATGAACTACCATGAAAGCAGCTGTTATAACCAATGAAAGAATTAAAAACTGGCTCTAGTAGTATTGAAGGATAAACAGACATTTTTTTATTTGTTTAAGGCGAGTCTTTGTATGGGAGCTGTGTCTTTGCATACTATCTTTACAATCTGTCATCTTTTTCTCTCCCAGTTCTTACAAGCTCAGTGGATGGTGTTTCAAAAAACACAGCTTCTCAGATAGGGATGAAAAAGATATTTGCTCTTTCCTACTATGTCTTGCTACTATCTTTGTCTCTGAGATGATCTCCATGAACTCATCTCTGTCTTAGGCTTTCCATCATTCATTGGTCTATAAGGCAAGTAAGGGGCACACTGATATTTGAACTTGAATCATGGAGTTAATCTGAATAAACAAAATGATCAGGAGTTTGACGGTAAGACAGATAAATATAATACTTCTTCCATCTGATGCACAAAATTCTATATGAGAATTTTCATGCCGATAAGAGAGCTTTTCATCATATACTCAGGAAGGAACCTGTTACATTGCAGAACCATTGATTTTTTTTCCTACTGTGTGGCTTCTTCCATCTTCCATTAAAATATTGGATACTGGCTGTGTTCAGAAATATATATTAGTAGATGTAGTGCTTTGACTCTCAAGTTCCTGTGTTTGCTTTTAAAGTAGGCTCAAACATGCCAAGTTTTTGTAGAGTATCCTTGTATCAGCAATCACTGTGCTAGCATTTCATCTGCTCTACAGTGTTGAAACTCTGCTCCCATGGCCATGAACATCCATTGTGCAGCATTAGTGGGTAAACCCAATAATTTATGAAGCTTACAAGGAACTAAAATATATGTCAAAATATATGTCTCCATAGCTGTTTTGTTTTATAGGCATGCCAAAGCAATACAAGGATGTGAAATAAATTGTTGTAAAAGCTATTGTGGTGAATTCTTCCTCCAGTCTTGAAATGGTGCTGTATTCTGGTAAGATGCTAGCATGTGTACCAATATCACACTGTGGTTTGGGAAGGAGAATAAAAGAGGAAGCACTGGGAGCAGAGCATATAGCTTGCAGTTTCTGTAGTCTCTGGGGACAGAAGGCTTTACTTCTGCCCTTCTAAAGAACTTGCAATGTTTTTGTATTCCTGGGTTGAATAGCATCATCTTCTGAGACTTCAACTGCTGTATCCATTAAAAACTGTAACCAACTGTATCTGTTCAAACCTGGTACGCTTCAAGCGAGGCATGTTCAGAGCACCCTTAAAAACAAAATACTCTATTTGTTCAAAAGCCTTATTCAAATCTCACATTGTATACTGTTCTTTGAGGATATAAGAAGGCTCCGTAATATCCAAGACTTGTCTGCAAGAAAGGATTAAAACAGCAACTACTTACTTCATTAAGATTAATTTAGTACATTAACATGTTACTATCCTTTGATTCCTACAAATGTAATTAGAAAGTGTAATCATGCACATTGGATTACATGGTAACCTTTTAGGACAGAACCATTTTTTGATTAATATTAGTTTAGCAAGAAAAAATATTTTCCTAGTTACCGGAAATGGCTCTCTGCTGCTTAGACAGGTTCTTCTTAACTAGCCTTTAAGAAGCATTTTGTTTGTTATGGAAAATTAGTATGTCAACTGATATATTGTGAGAGACATACAGGTTGTACTAGATCTGGTCCTTTGCAAGCCCAGGGGAAAAGTATATTTTGGGGGCCCATTTGAGGTTGTAGGTAATACGCCTTTGCTCTCTGAGAAGTTCTATAACTGAGACAAATTCTCTAATCTTCCAAAATATTATTAGAGGAACTGCTGCCCTTCAGTTGGAAATTTTATCCAGAGACATTATGCAAAATGGACCAGGCAGGATAGCTAGACAACTCTACATTGCAATTTTGTCTTGAGTAATTCTTTCTCATCTTTTCTATGTCTTATCAACTTAGCTGCAAAGTAGTCTTAATATAGGTAGTTATAAGGCTTCCGAGTTAAACCGAGCTCATATCTATCCAGCAAAGAGCATAATGACGCTTGCCTAAATCTGATTTACCCCACAATGTAGACATATTCATAGGGGTTATTATAACAGAAATTGAGATCTGACAAATGTAAACTGTTCTGGCACGTCTGTAGAAGAGGTGGGTTTATATATATACATACATAAATTTAGGTATTGCTCAAATTGGTGTTTTCACAGATACTTTTAGGGGAACTAACAGGGTTAGTCCAAGAAATGCCAAAAACAAAAGTGTGTGACAAAAAGCTATTACATAGCTTTCATCGAGAGTTCAGTATCTTCTGCTTACTCCTGCCTTTGGAAATCCCTCTCTTGTAACAAAATATAGTACTGAAGAAAGGATAAGAAAAGGAAATAAAGAATATGGGGATCTGTATTACTTCTAAAAAGTCCAAAAATAAAAATGTATTTCTAAAGTGGGCCTTCATAGGTTTTTCCTGGCTCCTTTTGATGGTAGGATGTACGTAGCTGGGAGAAGGGGTCACACGTGTTTAGTGCACCCCCAAAGACTGTCTGCTCGTGCTGGAGCTGGGAGGCAGCAGAACTGGGCAGTCAGCAGTGGAGGAGGAAGCTGACTGTCTCAGCTCCTGATGGTGATTGT
Organism: Oxyura jamaicensis; assembly: GCF_011077185.1. Taxonomy (NCBI): domain Eukaryota; kingdom Metazoa; phylum Chordata; class Aves; order Anseriformes; family Anatidae; genus Oxyura; species Oxyura jamaicensis. Next base: position 98,740,904 of record NC_048893.1, read on the forward strand.
GTCCCTCCCACTTAGTTCTTGTTTCATTTGTAGTTCTGGCTCCTCCAGAGAATTAGCGAAATAAAGACCTCCTTTGCAGTGCAAGAAAAACTAGACAGCCTCTGTGTTTTATACAAAGGCTGATGTCACAATTTCCCTACTAATTTCTGGACACTTCATTTCCCACTGGCAGGCTAAACAATGGCTAGGAAATAATTCAAAATCAGTTTAAGTAGGATCAGTATAGTCTGTAGGCACGTGGAAGGACTGAGTGTAGTATGCTGTTGCTGAATTGAACTATTGCTATGGAAATAAATCCTAGGAAAGAACATTATTCTCCTATTCAATGATCTCTTAAAATCCACTTCTACGTTCATGGTGATTTTCAGATTTGATCCAATTCTGAAGTTGTAAACAAATGTTCTTAGCAAGGAAATAATATTCTTAGAACACTTCACCTGCAGATAAGGAAATACATCAGAAACACTTCAGAAGGTAGAATGGCTGAATAGTTTTGTCTTTGCATATTAAAGTAAAATAAATGGGTTGCAGTTTTTGATAGCTGATTAAACACAACCCATTTAGGGGATGTTAGCAGCACTCTTCAATCTTAAAGTGTTTTTTTTGTTTGTTTGTTTTCTTAAATACAAGCAGAAAAAATCAAGCCTCACACTGGAAATTTCTACAGTGTGATATTACCTATATCAAAGCTAAATCAATATCACAGATGGAGATAATTTTTTTTCTCTCACTTTTTTTCTTTAAAATAAAAGGGTTTATGTTTGGGTAGCACTTTTGAGAACTGAAGTTTTTTCCATTGTCGCGGTGTAACATTTAAATATGATTTGGAATACATGGAGACCATTCATAAGAAAGAAACCAAATTTTATATCTCATGGTGCAAGAAGGCAGCACAGCTCTGCAGAAGGACTTCTGGTTTTGTATCAGAGTCAAAGCCCTCCTTGGTCACCATAAAGAGTTCTTTCTTAAAATGATTCTTGGCTTTCTTGTATGCTCAAATGGAGTAATGAATGAAAGGTAATGGTGTACTGTTGGATGTTTCTTGATCTTTCAGGCTGCAAACAGAGGACAGTTCTGATTTCACACAACTTAGTTCAGATGTGTTTGCCCCCATCTTACAATGGTATTGAGAGGAGTCAGGCTTGTAAACCCAAAAAGAGAGGCATGGAAATGTGTAATAGTGTTTTTCAGCCCAGTCACGGTACAACCATTGGGCAGGAAGGACCTGAGTTACGGCAGTATCATAATGAACATAATTGAAACATAATTATAAAGCTAGAAATGTCCATGGATGTTTTAACACTTTTGATATTTCTGACTGATAAACAACAACAAAATCCTCATCAGAGGTATAGGTGTTTGTTTATGAACTATCATTTACATTTTTAATAGAATATACATTTCATTATATTTTTTTTTTCTTACCTCACTGTCTTTCCTCATTTCTTTATGTTCCTCACCTTTTCACTTTTTCAGGTGGCTTATGCCGTGCATACAAAATGAGCAACCCCTTGATTAAGAAACGGATGCGTACCTCCTTTCAGTGTCTTCCAGTTGTGTGGCTTTTCTATATGCAAAAGCTTCTTTGTGACTACAGGCTTTATAGTCTAACTGCCAGAACTGCTCCATCACTTTCAGTCTGCTGAATCTCATTTTTAATTCTTGCCATCAGTATGGCAAGATTTATTAAAATAATTGAAAAAAGTATATCTTTTTTAATGCTACCTCATTTATTAGATTTTGATTTGTTCAACAGAATTTCATGTTATGTGGATCTTTTTTTGTGATGTTACGATGCTACACATCAGACTACTTAGTGAGGATGTATTCTCAAACATTCCTCCCAGCAAAAGATACTTAAAATTATTTCTGAAGTAAGAAAAAAATACAATTTAAGCAGATGATAAGAGGGACATGGCACTGTTGGCATACACAGCTGAATTCACTTCATTTCCAATATGTTCTTAGAACTGCCAGAAATTTCCTTATTTATACACTTCACATACAAACTTTTGTGCCTTCTGAATTGTTCCATATGCTAACATGAGGGGAGTTGCTATTGTAATGAAACACATATGGTGCGTGTCAGGCACAGAAGAGAGCTGACAAAAGGTAAACAAACTTGACACATGATTTTAAATAGAATGCATTGTTTTTAAATTGTTTCTGTTTTTTGTTTGTTTTTACCATGCTGTTCTCACTTAGACAAAACTACATATAACTTGGTGGGACTAAAACTTCAGTAAAGTCAAAAATAAAGGAAAAAAAATATATAGAGTAATATATATGTCATTCAGTGACCAAAAGCTTTATGGAACAATCTTAAGGAAGACGTTGCTTGAGAAAACATTCCTATAATGTGTTTTTAGAAGGTAGATGTCTTTCTGTGCAAGTTATATTATTCTTAACAACCCTGCTCCTTTGTTTGTTGTTGCAACAAAATCTTTGACTTAAAGAATCTGATTTCAAGCATCTTTCATGAAGAAATGTTGGTAATAGCTGCTGCTTTATGTGGCTTGGTTTAAAACTGATTATTCATTTATTTTTTAACCTATAAGTGTAATTTAGAGTATGGTTTCACATTACACCTCTCAGCATTTTAAGCCACCCTTGGTGCTTCTCTGACTCTCTGATGAACTGATCCAGGGAGTTAAACAAGCCAAAAATCAATCTTACAAGAAAGGGATGAAAAGTGCACACTGCACTGATTCTGAGTCATGTCATTCTGGAGGCAGCTCCGGTGAGATGGGAATGGCAGAAATACCAGGCCAAAAACTGACCTTTTCAATGGCAATTAGGCACTAGATCATTTTAGCTTTAACTGCAAAATGTCGAGGTGGGGGGTTATAGTCATTGTTAGTTGTCTTCAGAAAACTCACAGTGAAAAGGATATCTCAACATTTGAATGAAAGTAAAGTAATAGGATGTGGCCTGAGGTGTGAAGAACAAATACCACACGCTTTAACAAACCTCAAATTACAAAGAGGTATGTTTGAAAATAATCTCAAAGAGCATAGTCAGTACCATGAATATTAATAGCAGAGCAAATATTATGTTAATACATCTATATGTTGGTTAGTAAGAACACCCATAGAACCTCCCCTAAAAGTTGTTTGAAGAAATACTGTTCTTTAAACTGAAATATTGAGCATTTGCACCTTTCTGATGGAATTTCCATCAGCTACATTGTACTGGTCTGAAAACATCGTAATTCACCAAGAACTTTCATTGCAAACCACTGTATGACAGAAAAACATTTACAGATGCATTTCGGTTGTTATTTACCAGCTTTAAAATTGTCTACATTTCATTCTTCTATTTTTAACATAAGCTTTTTGTAGAAATGAAATAAGAATAAGATCTCTGAACTGGAAATTTTCCTTTTCTTGGTCATACTAATACTTGGTCATACATAATAAATTAGGTTTATTTTTATGAAGCATAATTGAATTATCTTGATATTTTTAAGTGATAATTAATATATTATGGTTTCCACCAATTATAAGAAGTATCTCATAATGAAAAAATCAAAAAGGAGAATATGGTATGTGCAATCTTTTTTAATTATTATCATGAAGCATACACATGTGCACAGTGTATGAATGTTTGCGCCCCCATGAGAAGAGAGTCACCCAGCTGGGAATGACTTTTACATAATGTGTTTACTTCAGTATCACCCTTACTTTCAGAACTGTTTTCTTTGATCTGCATCCAAAGTAAAGTGAGTCTAAAGTTCTTTCAGTGAGTTCACAGGAACAAATGGGCACATCTTAAGAATTGTAAATCCCAAGTGTCAGTAGTAACTTCTCAATGATAAGTAAAAGGCAGGTTAAAAAAAATGTATTTCAATCTCTTTTCTTTTCCCTACTGGGATCTTAGAAAAACCGAAGATCCTCCCAAAACTGGTTAAATAATTTCCTGGTGACTGTCCTAGGGCGTAGTTTTGTTAGCACTGGTAAAAAAATATATATAAATAAAATAAAATAAAGTTAGCAGCACCTTTTTACAAATATACAGGCCGTTAGGAATGTTAAAAATCATTATGTCCACAACTGGGAAATACATTTGCTAGGAAATGTCACACTTTCTATTTTAGGACTGTCTTTCTATCGTTCCTCAAAGGGTGCCAAGGATCCTTTGTTGTGGATATTTCTCATTATCTTTTATATGTATAAATATATATATAAATAAAATGCTTTAAGCATTTTATTACTGTATTATTTAAATATCACTGAGGGACATGTTCTGTATGCTGAGAGATGGGGTGGAATTCCCTTAAGTGGCTGTCAGCTTGCTACTGATATACAAACAAAATGAAAAACTGAATCCTCCATAGGAAAGCAGTTGCAAATATGTGAGGTGGTTCTGAAGATATATTCCTTGTATGTTTCTTGTTTATTATATAAAATGGAGCATAAGGAAAAGGGATTTTTTACACGACTGTCTACAGTTTTGCTCTATAGCCGGTAACTGTTGTGTAATAGTGATATAGTGCCATTTCATTACCAGTGTAACTCGTTCATTTTGTTTGCGGGAGTTAAAAGGATAGTAGCAGTAGCATCATGACTTTAACAATTTTTATGGTTTAGAAACTGAGCTAAGGTTGATGAAAGAGTCAGCATCTAGAACTACGTTTCAGCATATTCCTAAGTGTGATACTGAGTAGAAATCATAGCATTCTTCACCATGACCTTAAGTTGTATTTTGCATTACTGAAAATGTCAACTGTCATTGTTCCTTTCTTCTTCCTGTATTTGTAGTTTATTCTAAGGAATATGCAAGCAAAAACACGTTGCAAAAGCATGATAGAAAGGATGATAGTGTTTCTATAAGTTACTCTCAAATTACTTCAGTTCCTAGTTTATAGTAGGTAAAAACCTGCCCTGAAGTGAAATGACAATCCTTTTCTTCATTTACAAATCTTTAGGATGGACAGTGGCTAAAACATTCCTGATACAATTTGGCTTTGTATTGATCAGGACGGCTGAAGGGCCTTAAATTAACTTGGCCAATTTTCTGTATTCAGAAGAGAGAAAGTCCTGAGGAGAGAATCCTGGCTCTACAGGATTCTCAGAAACCCACGTTTCTGATTCTGAACTAAACTGTAGTAACCCAATTTTCCAACGTGTTGAACACCCACCTGTCCCATTTACACCTGCTGAAGCCTTACATGTCTGAAAGCTCTGAAAACATGGCTGTAACCAAGGTTAGGAAGAAGTCACAATTACTTGTTTGACTTTGATGTCAGCTTTCCAGAAGTCCTTGTTCATGCTTGCAACTCAAGCAGACATACTCGACAAGCTAATATAGATGTTACGAGCAAATAAGGATAAGCTATTTAATTAGCTGGTATGCTAAAATATCTTGTTTCTGTATCCTTCACTTGCAAAAGCATTTTATGTGTGAGAGTAACACTGATGGAAGTTCAGGGAAGTTCTGCTCTTCAGTGAGGTGCTAAATAAGAACGATCTCTGGCACTCCTGAACTGTGGTCTTCCTTGACTCATGAACTCTTCATGAAGCATCCACCTGACAGTTATTGGTCTTCTCTTTGGTCTTAAACCACTGCTTCATTATCACAAACTTTTTCTCCCCAAAATGCCTCTCTGTGCATGTTACCAAAAACCAAATTGTTCTGCATAAAGTTTAAGTGATCTTTCTAATGCTCAGATTTTAATAGTTATATCCAACAATCATGCATTTACTTCTGTTATATCTCTTAATGTTTTCTTATTTCTACATGGAGGAGGCTTTTGCTTAAACTAAGGAACGAATAATTAATTCTCTCGTTTCTATTTAAAAATCTTTAGGAAAACAAATAGTAACTGAACACATTCTGTATTCAATACAAAGATGAATTATATGAGAGTCCCATTTAGGTGCCTGTTGGATTAGAATAAATTCACATAGAGGATTGAAATGAATCTCTTCTTCTGTACAGCGAGCTCTTAACAGCAGCATTACACTTGAAGTTCCTCCTGAAGGAACTAGCTGGAAGCTATGTTCCTACAAGAAGGAATTGTTCAGCTGAGAAAGATAAAAATTTGTTCTGGCTTCCTTTAATTTGATTTTTGGACAGCTGTCATTGCCCCCCCCCCCCCCTTTTTTTTTTTTTTTGCTATTAAAGGAGGTAGGTACACAGTTGTCCCTCAACAGCTGTTGCCCTTGCTATTCTCCAGTAAAAGCCTACATCCCTTACTACAAACATGCATCTCTGTAGGTTGGGAGGAATAACGAGTGGTTTACTCAACAACTGCATCCTTATTAAACAAAATATCTCATATATGAAGTCTGGGAACAGAGTTATTTTCAAGTGAAAAATAAGTAGTTAGAATTTTTTCCCTTCAAGGAGTTGCGTGGAAATGAAAAAAATATATCATGATAAAGCTGCATGAGTACAAGTCATTATACATATTTTGTCAGGCAAGTATGATACCTGTCTCTGTTCGGAAATACCTATAAACTGTTCTTGTGACTTTTTTTATGAACACACTTGTTATTTGTCCAGTGAGAGCTTTGAATACATTTAATTTAACTGTTGCCAAGCTGCTGCTTGCTATTCTGGCAGTTGTTGCTGGGGCTGGTATGTGTAGACCCTGGCCCTAGGGAGAAGAGGGTAGTGCAGCTCCTACCTGGAATCAAACATTCAAGTTAATTTTCTAACTTTCAGTTATGTCCCTAGCTGTGGATGATTTGTCACCTGAATCACCTGGCATGCCTATTTCCATTCATTGAATCATCTGAACTTTATAAACAGAAGTATTTTGGGAGAATTGTAGGGAATTTCATTGTTTGCACACAGATAAAAGGTAAATGGGCGTTTTATGTGGGACTGAGATACACCTACCAAGAGGTCTAGGTAACTGCCAAAAGCTGAAAACTGGTGTCTGAGTACTTTTGCATACTTTATAAGTATGTCTCTGGGTCAAGACAAAAACACACATCAAACGTATGTGTGATATGATAATAGGATTTGCTTTCTATCCTGGTTGATTCTATACAGAAGAGGGAAGGACTAAGTAATTTTCTGCAGATTGTCTGTAATGCCTGAGTCAGCAGTTTTTCCTGATTTGGTTAATTTCAGTTGATTCTGCTTTCTGTGTGTTTCTTCTTTCTGCAAGTGCTTCTAACTTGATGCCCTGGAAAGGACTGAAGCGAAATGAGTATAAAACGTCATGACTAACAAACAACCCCTCATTATTTATTTATTTTCCTCCTTGGGAACAGTCTTTTAGTCTGTAGACATTTTAGGATAGGGATGTTCATTATTTTGAACTTTTGAGACCTCCTTAGTGCATTTAATGAGTAATAATAATTGCTGATAAAAAAAAAAAAATGTCCTTGGCATAGCTGTTCTCAGAAAAATCAATTGGAACAGTCGTAATTGTTAGCAAAAACAATTTGTGGAATTTATTTGTAATAACACCTATTGCTGAATTATTTCCTGTTGTGCATTTGTACGGTTGCTAATATTGCGTCTAGCAGAGGCTGAAGAGCTGGGCAGGTTATTGTCTATTGAAGACTGAAATTGAACATTTTTTATTGGAGGCCTCCAAAGATAAAAGCTCATGTTCATGTAGTTCAAAGGGATATTTTTTTTTTTTTGATAATTGTGTAACCAATGCATCCCTTGCCTTATTATTCTCAGACAGTGTTTTCAGTATTTCCTTGTCTCTCACTCCCTTTTCCCTCCACCTCCACTATCCCTACATTATTTCTGTACCTAACATGATATTGTTCTTTCCCTAGAATTACAAAACAAAACAGGAAAAGGAGCATATGTAAGGTGAGATACATTCTTTTTGTTGTCTTATGGATTACTGTGAATATAATTGTGCAATTATGCTATTTGTGTTTCTGTAAAAAACAAAGAGGAAATTGCCATTGCAATTTCACGGAATATCACAATTTTTTAATGTTAGGTCATGGGGAAGAAAGTCCTTCTATGGCTACTAATGATTTTGAAAATGCTTTCCATGTACAAATTGTCACCTGAAGATGTGTTTCCTGGTGACATACATTTAGAATTGCAAAATATTGCTGTACCTTGTTTTTCTTACATACTCTATAACCACATGTAACTGGGCTGAGTAGGTATGCAGATATTTAAAACATGGATCCTGATATTAGTAAATACAATTCCTATTATCTTTGGCTTTTGAAGTTATTAAAAATCTTCAACAGATTCATTTTCAGAAAGATCTTTTTAAGCAGCTCTATTTAACGATCATTTTGCTTAAATAACCACAAAATCTGCGAGCTTATTATTTACATTATATGATAGTGTTTTTTAACAGTATCTTTTAGTACATATCAAATGTACAATGCCATGGATAATTGGTTGCAGAAATCATTATCTAAAAAGCTCTTAACATCACAAATATATGTGTGAGAGTATGTCCATAGAAGGCTTTCACAGAGCTGGCCTTTATAGCAAGCCATTAGTGACACTCGTGTTCTGCTCAACCTCTAGTAGTCAGAAAAATACATTAGGTGTTTCTGATTCAGAGGTGCAATTTCAGCTGCAGCTGCTGAGCTCACCATGATTCAAAAGGTGTGGTTTTTCTCATTTCATCCCTGTCCCCCAAGTCACCTCACCTCCTCCTTGTGACAGTTCTCTCATCCACCTGCTTTTCATCATGAGCTGATTTGATTCGATTCATTTGCCTGCTAGCAAAAAATAAGCTCTTCCAGCTTGGCTGCTTTATCGTGGTGCTAGACACCAAAGCTGATGCAGGGGAAGTGGTGAGTAGCGTTCAGTTAGGGGAGGGGAAAAAGAGAAGGGTGGAGGAGATGAAGAAGGTGAAATAGGCCCTGCTGTTTTGGCTTTTTGGCTGAAAAGGCAGTAGAGCAGCTTGGCTGCAGTGCCTAGCTGCTCCCTGAGAGAGCAGCTCTGCCTCCTGCCACGCTGCTCCACTACAAAATTAACATAGCACTGAAATAACAGCATTATGTCTTCTAAGGCAAAGATACTGTAAAATAGACTTTCATTTTTCATCTCCTCTAGTTGAGTTCTTAAACAGGTTGAGTCTATTGTTGTATGCCTGCAAAATACAGTCATTTATTTTACATAGCATGCTGTTAAGACCAGGTTCGTTTCTTACTCAAGGAAACTCCAAAAATACACCACAACTTCAGAAATGAATCCATCACAGTTTTAGTATTGCTACAGCCAGCTGACAGTACCTTTCCAAATTTGAGACAAATCTTAGCCACCAGTAGTAACAATGTGCTGTTAGGAAAAGTGGCTCTGTAGATCTGTTTGCTGTGTTCTGCTTCCATTCAGCAAGTGGATGCTGCTTCATTTTAGCAAGAAGCTCCAGATTTGGGGATCTCCTAGCTTCCTCTGATGGTAGGGATGATGATTTTCCACACATGCACATCCTCTCCTCTAGGGATGCATGCCGCTTCAGTTCTTTCACTCTGCCTCTTCCTACTGCAGACATATTCTCCCACATTTTCACTTTGTAATAATGTACAGGGGCATTTCTGAAAGGCAAATCTATGTAAGATGCATTTTTTGCTCGTGTGGGTAATGGCCTTCATCCAGCAAACATTCTTGTAGAAGAAACCACCAAAACCTGTACAACTACGTAAATTATTTTGCCTTAAAAGGCAAAGTCCCAATGTTACTATGGCAAAAATTCCATTGTGTGCACTAAGTGTTGTATTTTTTTGTTTTGTTTTGTTTTGGTTTTTAACTTCAGCAATTGATTTTATGTTTTTAAAATTTCTCTACATGCTGTTAGGGCCTCATTCTCCTCTCACTGCTAAAAGACAGGAATTTTAGAAGGGTTGCTTCTGACTTACAGTGGAGGCAGCTGGGAAGAGAATCAAAGTAAAATCATTCAGCAGGAGTTAACTATTTATGGCAAAACAGTCTTTTTTAGTAAGAGATATTATTCTGAAATACCTGTTATATCCATGTCTTCAACAGAAAGCTTGAGCTGGAAAAAAAAAGTCTCGTTGTATAAAATAGTGGCATAGTTTCTGAAGTGCCAAACTCTAGAGCATCTTCTCTTCTTTTTTAGAACTTTTAGGAGAAAGAGAAATTTTGACAAGTGATTAAAGTGATGCAGACTTCAGAACACTGGAAGCCTGGGAAGTAAAATAACTAAAACTGAAGGTTTGAAAAGAAGGATAAGTTTCAATGTTTTTTCACTTCCTAGCTTACAGTAGACATGTCATAAAATACTTGGATCCAGGCAGTCTTTCTCATTGATCTGTGGAATGGTTTGGTTAAAATTGAACCACTTACAACTCTCTGTTGAACGTCAAAATAAGATCCAAAGTTTTCCTTTCTGTAGGTGTGCTGGCTTAATTTTTTTTCATGGGATTCTGCATGCCTTGGATTTCTGCTATCCTGATTACTAACACCTCAGGATAAGTGTACATCTTTACACAGATTTCTGAGACTGCATCATATTGCAGATGCAGAAATAGTGGCAAACCAAATGAGATACTTGCAGTATTTTGCTCCCAAATTAACCAGAAAATAACTATCAAGAGGTGTTTTGTTCTGTTATGATTTCCCATTCCAGTCCTAGACCAAAGTTCAAAACTTCTGAAATTAATCTGAATGTTTCTTTAAAACAGCAGGGTTTGCTCTCCTGCAGCCATTGTACAGGCTCCGGCAGGGACAGTGTCCTCTCTCCTCTCTATTCCCAGTGTTTTTATTCTTTCTTCCCTCCACTTCCCACATGCTAGACGAAGTGGTGAGGTGTGGACTGGTGAAGTGGATGATAAGTTAGGCAGAAAACCAGCTGGATCATCAGGCTCAGAGACACAGAGTCCAACTAGTGACTGGTTAGCAGGGAAGCACCACTCGTTGCTTATGACCTGGATGCTGGGACAGAGTTTGTTCTTTGTAAGCATGTGGCTTGGTACAATATCAAATTGGGAGAAACAGTACATATGCTGAAAGACAGAGACATAGGCTGGAGAAATGGGCTGACAGGAATCTCCTGAGGTTCAACAGAGGTGGAAGTCCTGCATCTGGGATAGACTAATCCCTGGCAACGGTACAGATCGAGGGCCAATGGCTATAAAGCAGGTTTTCAGAAAAAGATCTGTGGGGCAACAAGTCAGCAGTGTGTCTGTCCCTATGGTAAAGAAGATCAAATATATTCTGGGCAGTATCAGCAAAAAATTCAGCCAGTAGGTAGAGGGAATTGATTCTGTTTCTTTATTTGGCAATTGTAGGACCCCATCTGGAGTGCTGCATTCAGTTTTGGCATCTCCACTGCAATACAAACTGACATACTGGAGCAAGTCCTGTGGCAAGCTGTGAAGTTGGCTGGGTGGGATGGAGCACAGGAGGCAGGAGGAGAGACTGAGGGAGTTGGGTTTGGTCAGCCTGAGGAAGAGAAGACTTGAGGGAGTTCATGTTTCTCTCTCTACCTAACTAACACAAGGAAGGTTCAGGGGTGTTGAGGCCAGACAGAAGTGTACAGGGATAGAATGAACATAAGTGACAATATGGTAAGTTACAATTCGATGTAAGATTTGTTTCGCTTTGTTTTTAATCTGGGCGCAGGCAGCACTGGAACAGGTTGCATAGAGAGATTATGGGTTCTCCATTCCTGGAGATACTCAAAATGTTACTAGACACTGCTTAAGTAACCTACTTTATCTTGCTATGTAGTAAGCCATGGGTTGGAACAGCAGCCACCTGAGATCCCTTCCAGACTGTAGATTTTTGTGATTCTTAGACAGGCATTATGCATACTTGTAGGATACGGCTTTTTCATCTGCAGATCTCTCAGTTTTAGGTGGTTCCACAGTAATTTTAAAGCCACTTCTATTGATGATGATGATGCTACAGCAGAGACCTGGTAATCATGTGCTATCAGTTTGTGTCTAGGAATGCAGAACCTTTTATTACGGTGTCAGACTATACCACAGGACCCAGTCTTTCTATGACCTCTGAGCTAGAATAATGCAAAATGGAATTGTTTCTTTGAAAGTGAAAATTGGTAGAGGATGCACAGCTCATTGGGTGCATCTCATGGCTGAAGTCAGTGTTCCACAATTCGCAGTTACTTGTTGGTCATGAATTTCTGAGTGGAGACTATATGTCATGACATACAAGGTTGTAAATGGCATTGATATCGCACCTATCAAATGAACTGCTCCTCCCGTGTCCCATACTCTCATGCTGACTGGATTTGGACATCTGAACTGGATCTTAGTAGAAAGAAGATATGGATGCTCCACAAAGCCTAGAATAGGCAAGCTCCTAGGATTTTTTTTCTTTCATGTGCATAAATATAAAGGAACAGCTCTGTGAGACAAAGAAGTATTATCACCATTTCACTAGAGGAGAGACAAGGGCATGCTGGCAGAGTGGTTGTTAGTCATTCAGGAGGACTAAGATGGAGCAAGCAGCTAAGTGCTTTAATTTGTCTTGAAAATTAGAATGTTTATATAACTACAGTAAGTGATAACCAGGAAGAAGGAGAAGTCATAAACAACTCAAAAATTTAATAATATTAAAGAAAATTAATTGTCATTCATTTTGTTTTTCTTTGATTTTCATGTGAAAGATTTAATAGTGGTACATTTCACAGCAGGAGAGCTGGAAATAGCTTTACTACCAAGAGAACACTTGTGAGCAATGAAGCCAAAAGATTTTACCACCACACTCTCTAGCAATTTATTAGGATTAAATGTTCAGTTGCTTGCTTGAAGGTGGTGATGAGATGAACTAGGGTAAGCTATGATGCATGCAGACAATTTTCTTTTTTCTAATGTCAGCAGTAGTTGCAACAAAAGCTAAAAACAATCATACTAGAAAGTATGTTTGGTTTTCTATGCACCAAGTAACGTGCCTATAATTTCATAAGTACTGCATTTTTTAAGGCAGAGTAGGAACATTAGCTGGATTTCTTGATTTTAGAAAATTAGAGAACAGCTAATTTCTTTCAAAATAAACAGTCTTAGGAAGGTATACCATACAGAGTACAATTACAGGAAAAAAAAAAAGTGTTGATTTTCCTTTCTTACCATGCTATAGGTGCTTTCCAATCACCATTGTTAACTAAAAGATTTGATGAGGAAAAACAGTCTGGTGAACTATCTCCAAGCCAGAGGTTCCTCTGAAGTTCAGTTTGAATCTTACATGCGTTAGTGTAATGGCGAGTATCACACTCATTGAAATCTCAATAGACCTGGCCCTATAGATTTCATTACATTTGAGCATGGCTGAGTGCTTCAAAAAAAGACAAATTGTGTTTGCAATGCAATACAGTGTGTGTTCATCACCTACATCATCATCCCAGCTGTAGGGTGTCAAATCAAATTCCTCCAAATGGATTTGTATCCAAAGATTTCACACTGGGCTTACAAACCATGATTTGTAAATAAAGTCAGGTTTCTGAACTTGATGTCTGGCAGGTTTTTGTATTAATTCCACTTCAAAATTGTCATTCTTGTGGCTACTCTGATTGTTGCTTTTGTCATTTATATGCTCCAAGCTTTTTCAGTAAACTGTAGAATATCCTTGCAGCTTTTTTATTCTCCTCCAGTGTTTGCATTGCCATGTAAACATTTTCAATTGTTGCCCGATTTAGCTTAGGTTTAGGTTACTATTTAGTTACTCATTGCTACAAAAATTAGATTGCTGTTTCTATTACTCTCACAACAGAAGAATGACAGGTGGAAATTAAAAAAAAAAAAAAAAGTAATTTTAGGGGTGCTGAAGAAGCTATTGAAAATTTGAAAATTTCTTCAGAATGTAAGAGCTGTGTTTTCAAAGCTCTTCCTCTAACACAAGCAGCTATTTGAGAAGTAACAGACATCCAGCCTTCACCTCATTAACCTACCTCTATTCATAAGAAGAAAAGTTGAGGTGAACTGTGTGTGGCTTGAGAGATCTTTTATATTGTGAACAGCAGCTTAAATGCACACAACAAAAGGCTATTGCCAACTACTTAGGATGAATTAGTATCACAGTGACTCAGACTGTGGAAACTCCTCGAGATTAAGTTTCTGAAGTTACTCTTCAGTTCTTGTCCTCTCTGTAGATTGATTGTAAAAATGTGCATAATTGGAACCTCCCCAAGATAGCTGTTCTTGGCTGGATAAATTATCTGTTCATGTTATTCAGTGTTGATTGAGAAAATATCCACAAGATTTTGATGCCCATTTCCTAAAAATCTGTTGCACTAAAAGTGGTTTCTAAAATCTCATTAATGAAGGAAAATTTTGAACAAAGTGAAAGAGGGATGGATGGCTGATGAGACTCAGATGCTTTATTTTATATGAGAACAGCAAAACATACCAAAGGGCTTTTAATCTCTAAAGGAAGTTCTGATTTATTTTTTTATTTATTTTTTAAAGTAGAGTAGATCTGAAACTGCTGGGTGTGGCAGATTAAAATGAAAATTTTGAAATACAGTTTTTTCTTATCCATTGTTTCATTGCAAAATACCCCTTCCCTCCTGCCTCCGAGGTTTCACAATTCAGCTGATCCTACCTAACTGACACTAACAGACTATTTCTCCCTCCAGTCTCTCTCTCTTCCAATCTTACACTGATTCTACTGATTATTTGTTCCCTGTGTGAGCTAGTACAGCATTTTTTTGAATAATTTTTCTTCTTCCTTCTTTTCTTTTTCCATCTTTCTTCTTCTTTTCCTTTTCCAGTAAAAGTCCATAATGCTTTCTTTTGTAACGATTCAAAATGTACTGCCTTTCCTCCTTATTAAAGATTCAAATAAAAGCCACAAACCAAAACAACCAATCAAACAACCAAAAAACCTTGAAAATATTTTTGGAGCACTTTATATTCAGAAATGCTATATCTTGACTTTTGTGTTCTGAAAGAAACAATAAACTGATGCAACTCTGAGCTTTAAGACACCTAATGAGATTTCTAATTCTGATCCTTCACATTCCCCCTTTTCTGGCATCACAGATTGCCTGATATATTCTAGCAGTTCGGGCAGTGAACATTACGTGAGAGCATTATGGAAAATGTAGCTATGGATTTTTTCCCGTGTTATCCATCCAAACAAACTCCCATGTCCAATAACAATAGCTGTGGAGAACAGGAATAATGCAAAGCAATGTATTTCAGTCTGAGAAAGCAAAATATTTGTCCACGTAACCCAACACTCAATAACAGCAGGACTCTGCATAATAAATGTGAACTATATACAGACATGGAAGGTGTATTTAAGGTAAGGATTGTTTTGTGGAAAAGGGAGAAAAAATGATTCAGACAAAGGTGGACAGTGATTTATTAAGTGAATGGTCTTACTTTTCTTTTACAATATCATAATATACCAGGTAGGAAATATACGTGTGTGTGTGCGTGTATGATAGAGAATAACTGTATACCAATGAGGAAGCAATAAATGTGTCATGCAGGTTATATGGCCACATTGGTCACAAATTCACTAAATAGGGCATGAAAAGGTCCTATCGAGTTTGCAGAGAACGTCCATTCTATTAAATTGTGTTGCCCCTGAGCCCTTCTTTTAAAGGAGATAGTGGACTTTACCTTTCATATTGAACTGGTGATTAAGAAAAATAATCACTCTCATGCTGTGAGTAAAACCCTAGTTTTCTTAGAGGAGAATTGCAGTAGAGGAGAATTGCATTCTCTGAAGTGCACTGTCTGGGACTCTCTCCACAGGGGAGACTGGAGGTCTGCCTAAATTGGCACCAGGGAATCTACCAGGGAGGATTTTCCCCAACACTTCTCCATCATAAGAAATTTTAAGCTCTGAATATTACCGGTACTGGCCATCTGAAATACCTAAACAGAGCAGGGTACCATGTCTGTGAAGATATTTTTGGTTATCCCAGCAGGTGTCACAGCCATTTAAAGCTGCTGCCTGTTCTGATACTGGGAGAAAATTACACTGAAGTTTCAGGAACAGTAAATCCTGAAGGAAGCAGCAACTTCTGGGGTATTTAAGATATACTGAGGGAAAAACAACAACAACAACAAAAAACTTTTGCCTCCTGAGGATTCAAATAGGGGCATCTGTTTGGCAATGTGTTAAGTGTGCCACATTGTACCTCCAGGCAGTAGATTCACATCTGCTTTGTTATGTTAGTGAATTTAAATGAGTTTTTTGGAGATACAAGAATGGTTTTGTTTAGTTTGACTCTCATATCATATGTATTTTGAATTCAGGATCCTTGCCTGTTCTTACGGAGAGACACATTGCACGTTTGTACCCTGCAGAAGTGGGGATCTTGGTGAGGTAAGGTGGTAAAAGGTAGAAAGATGTTCTATCCTGAATAGAATTGATGGTTTTTAGTAGTAAATGTATGAAAATATAAAGGGAATAGAAGAAAGGATTCTAAGACAGAATTTAGTCCAAGAGAAGGCTTCTTGTGCAAGCATCTCTCAGAATAAACCTGAATCAAAAAATGCCTTTAAGTGCTACTTCTGAAAGAAAATGTTCAAGACAATGAAAGAAAATTTTAAATTTGTTATTCCTTTAATTTATGTTTAGTTAAGCAAAAGATACAGATTGTTGTCATTCCTTTTTGCCTTTCTGTGCCTCTAGGCTGGTAATCTATTCTGACAGGCAAAACCCTCAGTACCCCTGACACCCTGCTCTTGAGTCTTTTGACCTGCCTTTGTTTCCAGTCAAACAAAGGACAGGGCAACTCCAGCTGCTGAACAGTAACTAATAAATTATCTTCTTTTAATTTAATAATAACAATATTGAATTTCAGAAGGTAATAATCTCCTCTGCTGATCTCCTCTATTTTTGAAAAATCTCCGTACTTTGTATGCTTTGGTTAGAACTCAAACCTGCAGTCCTGGACCCAGGATATCCTGTTGATTCTTACACTTTTACATAATTTCCTTCAAGAATGAAATTAGTTGCACTTTGAGGTATTTGAAAAACTCAGATGGTGCCAGGACAAGTAGTTACTAAATGTGACACACACTGCGGTAGCAACTGCAACAGCTATACACCTGCTTCTTAACTCTTCATACTTTACTGGGAATAGGGCATATGCAGTCTTTGCCACGTTCATTATCACTTTGTCTGAGCACCATGTATAAATGTATATAAACTTAGTAATAATCTCTTGTTATCTGAGGAAAGCTGTTAAAGAAGCAGCAGCTGCGGCCTATACTCTGCCTCTGCATTTTGACACAGGTGTGGTAGTTAAATTTCCTCTTAAGTTCAAGACTTCTGGATGAAATGTTTTATTCATCCCAGCCACATCTTTCCTTTTGCTTTACACCAGTCCTTCCACAGAGTTAACCAGCATCAGGGCTGCCCTGAAATTTGGAGGAGGGTGTTTTACCCTTAACTAGGTGAGGAGATGGGCAGACAGACTTACTGTAGGATGCAGCAATGGCTTTTGAGGCAGGTCTGGAGTATGTTAACATCATTGGAAGTGCTTTCACTGACTTCTATCCAGGTTTTGGCTGGGGTAGAGTTGATTTTCTTTCTGGTAGCTGGTACGATGCTATGTTTTGGATTTAGGGTGAGAATAACCACCTTTGCTCTGCCCCAACTAAAACACCGGCGAGTTGTGCTCGTGCAGAGCCAAGGCCATTCCAGCTCCTGGTGCTGCCCTGCCAGTGAGGAGGCTGGGGGTGCACCAGGAGCTGGGAGGGGACCAGGAGCTGGGAGGGGACAGCTGGCCCGGGCTGCCCAAAGGGGTGTCCCACACCACATGGTGTCATGCTGAGCAATAAATATGGGGTGGCTGGATGGGGTTGGGGGGACTGCTGCGTGGGGAGAAGCCGAGCATCAGTCGGCAGGTGGTTAGCAATTGCATTGTGCATCGCTTGCTTTGTACCTTCTGTTATTACTATTAATAATAGCTATAGTTATCCCTTCATTTTCTGTCCTATTAGACATTCTTTATCTCAACCCAAGAGCTTTTGCCTTTTTTTTTTTTTTTTTTTTTTTCCTGATTCTCTCCCTCATCCCACTGAGGGGTGGAGGTGGGGGTGTGAGTGAATGGCTGTGATGCTTAGCTGCCTGCTGGCTTAAACCACAACTGCTTCTTTATGTACTGAGAATGTTTAGAACATTACCTATCCTTACTAATGTTTCAAACCCACACGCCACCCACTACTTTCTTAAGGCTACAAACAAATCTCACGACACACAGAAGAATTCCAGAGTGCATGTTTAAGTATTTGCTGTGCGTTATGTGTGCATGCAATAATTGAAAACTGTTTATAGAGGGCAGAAAAACTAGATCTTTGAATGGAACATTTATCTCTTGATGGAGTCTATAAGAGCTAGAAAGAAAAAGCAAACCACTTACTTTCACATTTACACTGTGATTTCTAAGCATAATTGTGACACGCTAATAACAATTTAAAAGCAATTTCACTGGTACTGGAAAGAAAAAAAACCACCAAGCCTGTGATCAGCAAAGCTGCTGATCAGCAGCTGACAAAGCTGCTGCTCAGCAAACTGACAGCAGAGGGCACCAGTGTCCTGCATTGGAGAAAAAAAATGGCTTTTATGTAAATTGTACGATAAATCCTTGTTTGCTCTTACCAGCAAGAAAACCAATGTCAGTTTTAACAGATTTTTAAGGTTGACTGTTTTGAGTGTTTCAGATAAGTGCTTGTTATGGAAATGCAGTTTCCAACATCAAATGCCAGAAAGAAAAAAGAAAAATGTCTAAACTGTTGTTTATCAAAATATGTTGCTCACGCTTGCTAAAGGTAATCCAGTTGTAAGGGCTTGTTGATTGTGAATTTTTAGCCCTTTCTTTCCTAAGAAAAGTATTTATTCTACATGTAAAATATTTTATGCTCTTATTTATTAGTAATCTTAAAGTTTTAAAGAACCTGTAGGAAAAATCTAGTAGTGTCTTATGTGACAGTTATTTTCATAAAAAAAAAATAACAAAAACACCAGAGAAAATATTGAGTTGCTGAAATCTATGCATGTTACTGGCATCTCCAAAAACTGAAGCCGACAAGGTTGCAAAAGCTAAGAACATCCACATAGAATACTCATTGCATTTCCTTGGTATTAACATGCATGTGTAAGTAGATAGTGCCTACCACCAGTATTTCAGCTTGCTGTAGAGATGTGAACCCTTGTGCCCCTAAGACATTTACCTGTTGTCAGGTTCAAAGGGTCAACAGGAAGTGCTATACAAGCTGTGTGTGCATGTGAATATTTGTATATATACCACAGAAAGATTATACCATATGCTTTTATGACATTGTATACTATTTATTGGCGGACATATATTTGTACGCATTTACTGAACAACACGGTTGCATTGTGTTACGTTTATTTAGATAATGGCTATAACAGGATGATAGCAGGAACAAATTCTTTGCAGATAGCACTGATGCAGGGTACCTTTTACACATGTTCAGAGATCACTGAGAGAACTGGTTATTGTGAGACCAGTGATTGAAAAAGGAATTAGTAAACCCACTGGTTGTTCCCTTGACCTAACACTGGTTTTGTTATTATTATATATTCATATTTATTTATTGAAAATAGCCATGTGAAGATAATGAGCTGAAGACCATTCTTTGTTTCTTGGCATTCTTAGGCACTTAGTCTCCAAGGATTTCAAAGTTGGCATGCTCTAAATTTGTAATAAAATACCCTTCTAATTGGTAAGCATAGAAAATATTACTTTAATAAATATTTGATGAACAAAGATGTTTTATCTGTTCATTAGACTCCAGAGTAATATATGTTCATTAGAAGAAGATGAATAACAGCATTTAATATTCTTTGTTTACAACAGAAGGTCACATGGAAGAATATATTAATATGTAAGTTGTGACCTTCACACTTTGTCAGTTTTAACAACAATGGGTTTGTTTCCCTTATATGGTCAGATCTGTGTTTGATTTCCAGCTTAATTAAAGCAATTACATTTACCCTTTGTGACAGGTAAAATGCATTGTGATTGACAAGATTGGTTTGGTTACTTCTAGTTTGTCCAAAAATAAATGAATAGATAAATAATTAAAAAAACGTTTTTAAGAAGGGAAATGTTCACATGCCACGGAATGAAGTTGTAAGTTACTAATGGATATATGAGCAATTAATACCAGAAACAGGGATCAGAAATTACATCAGATGATTTTTCTTTTTGAATACATATGTACCTTAGCAAGAAATAACAGTCACAGAAAGAGAAGGGTGCGGTCGGTCTCTTGCACTGCTTGTCTCGTAAGTCATGAACATGCTCTAAGTTCTCAAAGCTGTTAGATAGTACAACTGTTTAAAATTGCATGACTGGTAAGTGTATTACGCTTATAGCTTTCAGGCATGGTTTCACAGAAAATACAGTAGGAACAAAGAAACAGTGGGCCAGAGAGAAATAATGCTTAGAGCTTGTCAAAAGCTGCTTGTTTATTGAATGTAACTGTGCTTTCCATTATTATTTTCCATCAATAAAATCATAATTTTCTTTGAAAATCTGTTCTATAGTTAATCTTGGGAACCAGGATCCAGACATCTGCAGCCCAAAACAGGAATCAGGCCTACAAGAAACCATGGAATCCTAGCTTTCATTGATTTCTTACTGATTTTCAAATGAAAGTAAAAATATCAGAATTTCCTGGAGGACACATACTTAAATCAGCAACGGTGCTGGGGAAAAGCTGTTCCAATAAGACGTTTAACTTTGTGGGAGGTAAGCAAGGTAGGATCTTTACCTGTGGTTTAGCTGATGTATATAACATATTTTATTAATAATATAGACATCTCAACAATGCATTCTTTTGCTTTTTTCTAGTCAGGGTATGCTCTTCTTATTCCTTCTTTCCATAAAGAATGGTCTATGAATAATTCTTGCAGCATATATGGGTCAGACTACTAAAGAATTTGAAGGAACAGTACTGGAAAAAAGAAAAAAGTTTTTGTCATACGTAATCTGCATACAAAATCTTTTTTTTTCCTTCTTTTTTTTTCCTTTTATGTTTTCCTTTCTCCAGTCACATAGGTATCATCCCTCTTATTGAAAAGCAGAGCTGGGAAAAAAAAAAAAAACCTTGCATTTTTATCCTAATCAGAAACTACTTGATTTTTTTCCTCATTTTTATTTTGTACTCTAAATGCAAACATTGAATGCTGACTTCTGAGCAGTAAGTAGCCTATCACATACTCACAACAGTAAGGCATTAGTCACAGAGAAAAAGAAAAAGAAAAAGAAAAAAACAGCAATAAAAACAGCCATCATTGTGCTTCTGCCCTCCATGTTTCTGTAGAAAGTCCTGAAGAGAATGCAAACTGTGCTTTATCTTTGTGGTTTTGATTTACATTTCAGTGAGTCCACTTTCTCCTGTGTAAAAGTATTTTCTTCTCATTTGCATAAGACTACATGTTGCATAAATAGCATTGACTGTGAAGGAGTCAGCATAAAGGATGCAAGCAAGAATTACACATTCAAAGCAATAAATTAATAAGTTGTATGTATTATATCTCTTGAAGGGGAAGCACTATTTATAATGTTTGGTGAAAAAAATGAATTTGAGTTTGTAGATTGGTTCCATTCATGATGATAACCATGAAAAACGGTGTCCAAGATGCTGAGAGAGCAATGTCAAATGCGATGTCAAATGTCAAAGGCGTCCACATTCCTTGAGGCAATGCTGATACACTAACTATTCTCTTTTTCCCTGTTCTGAGGGAATTGTGTTGCCACGGCTGAGGGGAGGGGCTGTCCCTATGCTCCACCACTTTGCTCTCAGCACGGATTTGGTGTCTGTCCCAGAAACACTGGGGCTTGCTAGCAGCTCTGCCTCCGCCCCAAGAAAATAGAAGTGATAGAAGCCAACCGCTCCCCCTCTCCTTTTGTTCCTCTATTGTGCTACTCTCTTGTGGTTTCAATTCCGAATATGTTTTCGTCCTGTTTAAGAAAAGTCATCCTGTGGAATTAGGAGCCTGTGTAAACTTTACCCTCTGGTGACACAGTTAATACAAGAAGTTGTTAATATAGCAACTATATAGAAGTAATTCTGGGTTATCTGAGACGAGGATGGTAGCTGATGTTGAATCCTGTTGTTCTTTCTGAAAAAGACTTGGTTTTGACTCAGTTTTATTTTTTATCATACATTTATTAGCATTTCTGTGAAAATCCCTAATTTCTACAACATTTATAATAAATTTGTGATTAAGTTCTTTGCACAGGAATCTTCCCTGCATTAGTAGAACAAGGCCATATATTTCACATGGGTAGCTGTTCAGAATGTCCTATGACATGTCCAACAACAACTTTGTCCTACAAGCACGCTTCTTGGAAAGTTCAGAAGTGGCAAGATCCAAATAGATGGGATGCTTGGACTTTCCCTCCAGAGACAGGTGGTGTTCATCCTCAACACACAGGCCAGCGTGCCCACGATTACCTGTTTTCTGAATAAAAAGATGTTCAGATTCAGTGGTATTAATCTGACAGTGTTTTATAATTTGTTCCCAATTTAGATTTATAATAAATCAAAAAAAAAAAAGTTTAATTTGGACCTGGTTCCCAACCAAAGTTGTACCAATCTTTTGTACAATTACTATTTTTGTCACCTGTGGTCTGTTAATTTCTAAACAAGTAACATTCAGAAACACTGGAAATTCCTATGTCAGATTTTAGAACTGCTTTTGATACTCAGAAATTGAAAAGGTTTCTCGCGTCATTGCAACACCAATATTTGGCAGAAGTTGTGATGGGTACACTGCCCTCGCAGTGACACACTGTGACACACTGCCAGAGCAGTAAATCTTGAATTATAATTGCTATGACTATACAGCTGAAGAAAACACAATGATTACTTATTACTTGTCTCTACCTCTCACGGAAACGTCTACCGATGATGAAAGCTACTTTTTACATTTAAAAAATTGTGCTTGAAATTTGCATCCAATTCTATTCAAAGTTAATATGGCTTGAAATAATTTGTAGACTTTTCTAAATTGTTTCTCAGGATAATTACGTATGTACATATGCATTCTATTTTTCCACAGTCACCTGAATTAATTCAATGTAACAAAAATTCAGTACTCCTTCTATAAGCCAGATGTCAACATCCATTTTTTTAATTAGTATTCTTGTCACTGCTTTTCTATACAGAACTGGATTGTTTGCCAAAATTAAATGTGTGATATTAGACTATGTGCATTATTATAAATAGATGTATTTTGCCAGTCCAGCATATTACCAATGCTGTTCCTTGCAATGCACCTTTCTCATGTTCTGCAACTTTCTGGTTTAGGTAAATGCTGTATTGATATGTTTGATATTACTCAGTACTGGTATGGCAGATTTCCACTAGAATTAAAGGAGAAGAATGACATTACCCAAGTTACTAAATGATTAGAATTTACCAGATCTCCTACCAAGTCTCCTTACCTCTGTAAGTAAATGCAGATAAAAGAATACTCAGGGATGTGTCATATACACTAACGACAATTTGTTTTTTCCCAAAGCATCTATTTATTGCCATCATTAAAGTAAACAAAGAAACAAATAAATAAAGAGTCCTGGCAAGGATGTTTTGAATCAGAATGGCAAGTCCTATAGTCTGGTGACAGAGAGGAGAAAAGCTATCATATTGACTGTTTTTGTTAGGGTACATAGGCCTTCTGGAAAAGGCAGGGGACACACTTTCCAAATTTTCTGTTGGGAAAGTTAGTATGTTTGGTGAACAATGCAGAATAACTCATTGCCCTTCATGGGAGAGCTTGCAAGAAGAATGAAAAAATAACTTTCTCAGAAAAATTGAAAAAATCCAGCAAAGCTGACAAATCACCATCTAGTTCTTTTTTTTTTTTTTTTTTTTTTAAAAAAAATAATAATAATGCACAGAATATTGAGAACAATATCCCTTATATCTTATGAACCTTCAAGTGCAAAACCTTCAGTAGATTGCACTTACTAGTGAAAATCTGTGTACTAAAATTAGTGTTTATTATTGGGGAAAACAAACAAAAAAAAAATGCTTGTTTGGTTGCAAGAGGAACCATGACCTAAGCATTTGCTTGTGTGAGAATACTAGTTTTCGCACTAAAGTATTGGATGCATTTGTCAGATTGGGCTAGGCAATGTCTATGAAAGAGCCTAAATAAAAGTAATCCTTTTCAAAAATCAAGACTTTGAAGTCATCCTTTAGAAGATTAATCTATATGTGACCTGCAATAGAAAATGTTAGCACCATAAAATGTCTATGAGTTTGTTTTCTACAAACAAAAGAACCTAAATGTCATGGTTTTAGTTTTGACATCACAAATTTTGTACTTCTGACACTGTTTAATAGAGATGTCAAAAATGCAAATCAGTTACCATACTGACAATAACCTTTTAATGTTTAGTGAAGAGAGGGTATAGAAGGAGATGTTAGAGATTTCTTGGATATCTCTAAGGAGGGATGTAGAAATCCCACCAGCAGCAGTTGAGTCTGTGTAGCCAAAATCTGAAAAGAATCAAATCTTAGACAAGTATCAAGTTAACATGTTTATAATTATGTTATTATTATTAAATAATATATAAACATAATAGTAACAATAATAACACAACAAAATACTCTGAAGATTAGTTTGCATTCAGAGAAAAAAAGAGGCATTTTGTTCAAAATTTTTTGTTATTTAAAAAGACCTCTGAAAATGTTCCTCCCATGTGTTTATTAATTTATATTCCTGTCTAGACTTCTATCATTGTGTTTAGACCCTTTCAATCCATTTGTGCTCTGTGGGTGTAAGACCTGATTTGTAGTCATTCAGGAGAAGCTGAAAGTGAAAAAACTAGTTTCCTGATATCCTTAGGCCACAGAAAAAACGTCAGCAGAGACACAAGTGTGAGAGATTTAAGAGAGACAAAGGAAATGAAGAAAAGAAAGGCAGAAATCTACAACAATATACAAGGACGTTGTCCTAAAGATTTTTGGTCAGAAACAATGCCTGTATGTGCAAAATGTCAGTCAACATTTCAGAACATCCAGGAGACAAATTGTAATACTGTATTTTTTTTCCCTTCCCTGTTTCAGACATGTAGGAAGGTAAAGTGTCTTTAAGGATGACACAAGCCAGTTGCTTCAGTTTTTAACTGAATAAATATTTCATTCTTTACAATGGAGATTGATACCAGATTTGGGTTGTTGCCACAGTTTTGAGATAACTGACCTTCTACTGGGAAGAATACCAAGATAAGACATGTCCAGGCTTGTCAACCATTGCACAATTGTCAGAGCTCTCATGTATTTCCATCAAGCAGAGAGGACAGGTGAAAGAGCAGTTGCTTTCTGTGGAGGAAGTTTTGGCTTAACTCCATGGGAGGATGTAAAGGATGCCTTGTTGAGGAACAGGAGAAACAGTTTTTCCAAGTGTTGTTTGTAAGACCTATGCGGTTTTTTGTGCTTTTCTGCCCGTAAAGGCAAGTAATGCAGTGATATCAGACAAATCTCTTGTTTTTGTGTACCAGAGTGAGCTACAATCTTTGTTGCTACCCACTTTCCAAATGGGACTGGGACAGGAAAATGCGATAATGAAGAAGTTGTGTAGCAGCTATGGTAACATACTGCTTACCCTTAGAGGTCAGGAAAACAGACTAAACAGACTAAATGCTAGGAATTGCTAGGATATAGAGGAATAGAGAGCAAATGATGTAATTAGGGTGCTATATAAATCTGTGGTGCCCCTATATCTTGGCCACTTCGTGTGGTTCTGCGTTCTATATTCAGAACTGCTAGGATAGAAATGGCAAAGAGAAGTATCAAAGATACTTCTATAACAAAGCAGCATCTGTGGGAGGAATGGCTACTCTGACTAGGATTTTGTTAGTTGGAAAAAATGACAGAAAAATGTGATAAAAAGTCCATAGTAGTTATGTGAAGGCAGATATATGACATCTTTATTTATAAAATAATGAGAGGGACAGCAAAGGTGAATGGGAGGAAATCCTTCACTGTCAATTCCAAGGCGAGAGCTTGGGATCATCAAGGGAAATGCAACAAAAAATGTCCAGAGCTGAAGATTCTGAAGCAAGGAGATGCAGTCAGGAGGAGTCTGTCTGCTGGAAGTCCTCTGTTTTGAGTATGTGCAGACAGGCTATGGAGCTAAAAATATCTTTCAATTCACCCTATTGCTGCGTTTTTTCTCACCTAGCAGAAGACGTCAAGAAGATAGACCAAGTTTTTGGTTTGAGTGCTCAGAAACAGCAAAGAGAATATGGAATAAAGTTTGTACGTTAATACCAGAAATGCTGTCATAACATAGCACTGTACATGGCTATTCCCAAGGATAGCATACGTAGAACATAAACTTCTAGTTAGGTTATGTACAAGGCAAAAAAAAAAAAAAAAAAAAGAAAAACAATAAACCCCACAAATCCAGTATTCAGTAGTCAAATCCAGTATATGCAATATTTTTTGAAGTGGTATCTGTCAATAGTGAAAAAAGGCTTATTACGTTTTAATTTGAAAACCTTTTTAATTTAGAAGTATATGACAATATTTATTAAAACTCTCACCGAGAAAATAAAAATGCTTTAAAAAATGTGTAAAGGGTATAAAAATTATCCCTGTGTGGAAATTCAGATTTATGTTAAAATTTACCTGAATTCTTTTAAGGTGTGTAAAAATATTCAATAGTTATGTGTAAGGCGATCTATCAAAGTCATTTGCTTTTCTGGAATGTAAGTTTTAATATGCAAATGGAAAGCAAAATCACTACTACAACTGCATATAAATACTGTTTCTTGCTTCTCCCAAGTTAATTTCAACACTGACAATAGAGAAATAAGTATGTATTTTATTTAATATATTTTTCACAGTTCATTTCATTATGGGTAAAATTTAGCTATAAGTTACAGAGCGACAGTTTGATTTGGTTTCACTTGAGTATTTGGAAGTTTTTTGAACAGAAAAGATATAGTATACACCAGAACAATGCTTTACTTTGTGTTAATATTCAGTATGAATTTCACAAATTTAATTAGCTGGAGAGCTGAAACTCCCATAGTGAAGCTTCTACAGCTTAGTGCAGATTTTAAGCTATCAAGCAGCTTTACTGTAGCTTTGTTTACCACTTCTTCTATTTATAATATATACTTCGAAATTGCACGTCAATGGCAATTCTTGCAGCAGCATTAGTAGAAGAAACTGCTGTGTTTCCTTTGAAAGTATGAAAGACCTTGTTATGGGAAAAATGTATTAAGAGAGCCTGAAAATCAGTGTTGAACAGGAACTTTTTTGCTTCTGAGCTAAATCCCAGTGAATAAATTGGAAATAATCAATTTGGCTCAAATGCACTTGGATTCAGATTTACAAATAGTGAATAATAATAGTTCAAAATGCTACTTTTGAATAAGACCTGAGAATAGGGGCTGAACTTCTATAAATCCTAAAGAGTAGCCTGTTCCTGAGGGAATTCTGATGCAGATTTAACTCAGTGCAGGCTGTGCTTCCAGAAACACTTCAGCAGTGATAAGGTGTTCTAGCAACACATGAGCACACATTATTGTAATTGCAGGAAAGTGGCAAAAAACACAACAAGCAAACTACTTTGGGGCGATTTTTTAATGAGAACACAAAACAGACTGTGTAAGGCATGGTTATGAAGTGGAAGGAAGATGTAATTATGATAAAATTTTAAAGATATATTTATTTATTTTTCCATTGCTTCAGGTTTTTGGGGGAAGAATAAAAAAAGAGGAGGTAGACAAGAAAGACATCATTGAAATGGTTCTAGAGAAAAGACTAGAAATACAGATGGTGGGGTGAAATTATGTAACTAGATTTCACAAACCACCTGCTTGTTTAATCTTTTGAAATCTATATTTTCATGATTAGTACTGTGGCTTCATGTTTCTCTGTTTATTTCAAGAAGAAGAGACAACAGATTAGGTGAAGAGAAGAACAGAGAATCTCCATCAGCATAATATTCTGTCAGGAAATGAGGTTTGAACATCAATGCACCACAAAAGTACAAAGCATGTTTTCCTTATTGGAAACAGACTTCGCTTCTCACACCTTAAGGTTATACTGTTTTTTTCTATTCATTTTTCAACTTTCATTTATTTTGTTTCATGGTCTGTTTTCCATCTTTCATATATGCATATTTTTCCATTCATTTTCAAAAATATCTTTCTATGGTCATTGGGTCATTCAACATGCATATCCAATATTTATACACTACATATTAGATCCTAAGTAGTGTTAAACACAGTTGGATTGCCTTAAGTGTCCATGGTATTATTCTATTTGAGCAAAATGTTTGTCTATGAGACTCTGCAATGTGTCAGTTCCCCATTGTGGTAAATTTGATAGAAATATAGAAAAAGTTCAGGAATACTTTTAACCCTATTCTTCAGTTTTGAAGTGTAATTGAAATGAACTCAAGCTCAATGAGAGAACACTAAAAAGTAGATAAAGCAGTCTCATCTGTGTGATCATATACCTGTATATGATTGTATAAAATTTTGCTTCTGAGGCCAAAATGCCACTCCTAGATTTCCAGATTGCTCTACCTATACCGCTAGCTGTAGTCTGTATTGGCAAGCAAAGTGCAAGAAGGCACTGTTCTTTTCCCAGGTTGTTGTGGGCAAGGAACTCTTCTCGTTGTAGACATGCACACATAATGTAAACCCTAAACCTATTACCACTGACAACAAAATCCAGCAAATCTTACTTCATTTATTGCAGCTTTGAAATATGACACAGATGCTGGCTAGCACATAGATTTTTAAATGGCTCTCTCCAGTCTTTGCATCTCACCTTTCTATAGTATCAACATATGTTCCTCATTACTTCACTTGCCAGCACCTAAAAATCATCCTGAAATGAAAGGAGTTTGATGAATTGTTATAACACTTCAAGTTCTTGAAAAATAAGAGGATGATGATTGTAGAAAGCATTGCATAAAGCATTGCATTTATGATACTAAGTCTAAATTAGTTTAGACACAAACTGTTAAAATAATGTAAGTCTACTTCCTCCTAATGGCTTAAATGTCTAAGAAACCCAATTTCAGAGGATTAGCACTGAGGGCTGATGTATGTTGCAGCTACTGCAACCTAACCCAGCTACCTACAGGCCAAGGGGACAGCAAGTACTCTCGCTTTCTCAGCAGTGTTCTGGATGGAGGTGCCCAGGTGTGTCAGTAGCTCCTAGTAGCTAGCCCAGTCCTTCCTCATAGCAGCTTTCTGAGGTTTCCAGCCATTCCAAAAAGGCTCAAGCTCTCTTCACAGCTCTGCAGAATTATTTAATCCCGTCATCCTTTTTACCTTTACAGCTTCCAGTCAGAGACCTTCACAGCCTTCCTCTGTCCCACTACATGGCTTGACAAACCAAAGTCTACAGTCTAACCAAAACATGCTTTCTCTCAGTAAATTTGCTGTCTCCAGCAAATCCACTTCCAACCTCCTCTTACCTCAGAACCGTCAGCTGCCATGTCACATGCCATACACTTGTAGCCCAGCTCAAACTTGTCTGCTCAAATGTTTGGTGTCAGAAGCCTGTACTGGGTGCCAACATCCATGACCTTCCCACTTGCCACAGGCAGGGGAGCTCAATGTCCTTACCCAGAACCATCCGTCTCTAAAACTCAGGTGTAATCTGTGGTGAAAAAGGAGGAGGGATCTGTGTAGGATCAAAAAACTGAAGGAAAAGCAGGACCATCTTAGCCCTGTCCTGAAGCATCTTGGTTCTGCTACATTTATCAATCTCATTTCCTTCTCTTTCACTATACAGCTATAGAAAACTGTCATCCTGTGGCAATGCCACAGAGCTGACAGCCTGTCTGTTTCATCATCTAGCATTTCTCTAACTTGAAAGACCATGTCTGTCCATCTCAAGGAAGTTACTAGCCCTTAAGTACAGAAACCAAATGTTTTCTTCTTTATGCATTTTTCTTTGTACTATTCTCTAATGTAGGTGAGGACTGAAAATCTCTAATCTGGGTTTGTTCAGACACCTCATCTTTGAATATACTTTCTTCCTTACCCTTTCTTGTCTCTGGCACAGATGAAAATGGAATAATATCTACAGAAAACATTTTTAAGTTAAAATAAAACATTCTCTGGAAATTCCTATTCTGCAGTTACAATGTATCAAAAAATAATTTTCCTGAAAATATTGAAATATGTATATTAAAAACCACAGTAAAAGAACGTTGACTTCCTAAAAATAGCCAATGCCCCCCTCTCCCTCCTTCAAATGCTTCCATAACGTTTTATAGAAATTGTGCCTGGTATTGAAAATATAATGTTTATTATTTTATGTATATGTATATTATTTTATGTTTTTATTTTGATAATCCTAAAATATTTTAGCTTAATCATAATTTAAACCTTTTCTTCTGTCTTTTTTCCATTTAGGATCAGGGGGAAAAAAAATGACTGACTTTCTCACTTCTGTCTGACTCAGACAGAGTTTTGTGGCTTTTTATGAACTTTTATGTAGAGTACTTTTCTGGTATAACTTTCCTGAAGGCTGGAGTGGTACCTCAGTAAACGTGCTGGTACAGATTGTCTTCTCTAGAAGCTGGGATAACCCATACACCTCAGCGTAGTGCAACCACTCCATTATATTACCACAGCCAGAAATAAATCTGGTTGTGATTTGATGTTCAAAGCCTAACTGTCACATCATAAAATCCTAGTGAAAATTGTCAGGAAGAGATTATGTTTGGAGTTTCTCCATAGAAGATCCTTTTTTCCTCCTCTCCACCATCCCAAACAAATAGTTGTTTCAGCGGATCTCTTGGCTGAAGTTAAAAGACCATCTTTCTGCTCTGCAGTTTCCTTCTTTATTCTCCAACATAAATGAAATTCAGCATTGACTGACCCTGATTTGTTCACCATGAAACACTGTAGTTATGAATTTAATTAAACACAAAAAATTGAATATGAATGACTTTGTTCTGGAACATAACTTGTGTTAACGCAGTATATAATATAACTGTGACTTACATTCCTGGGAGTTATATTATAATGCCTTACCAAAGATACATTTTGGGGTTTTGCTTAATCACAGAAATTAATTTAAACATGAATTAGAAATATTTATTTGGGGTAAACAAAACAAAACAAAAACCAGTCTGAAGATAACCATATGCTAATTGAATTTGTAGTAGCTAGTGATATCATGCTGTTATTATATTGTAACTTTCTTAGATAATTTTAAATAATTCAGAGTGCGTTAAAAGGCCATGGTATTCATTGTTTTGCTTTGAAGCATTGCATGATACATGTTTTCCTCATGTTCCAAAATAAAAGGTGTTTTGATCTAAAGAAAAAAGAATCCATTATCCATTTTGTCAAGGTAAGATGGCTTTGCAAAATCTCCACATTCCTTCCTGGGAATCCACAGTTTTAGCAAGAGCTTATAGGAAAGCTAAAGTATGCTGTCTTCTTTACAAAGTGAGTAAGAGGTAAGAGGTAAGCCAAGCTGCCAAATAGTTGGAGATTTTATTGCTGTACAGATTAAAACAAACAAACAACAACAACAACAAAAACCAAACAACAACAACAAAAACACCTGTATTAATGCCATTATATTCAGGTGTGCCCCTTTATGTGGCACTGGGTTTTAAAAAATGTACATCTCTAGTGTTAGCATATTCTGAACTTTTCTGCATCCTGCATCTTTGCTTGTTGATAAACTTTCACCTGGTTGTGTAGTTGCTAAAAGGAATTCAATTGTTTTTACACCATTTACATCAATTTACACCATTTTCATACTGCCGTATCTTCAAAGAATTCAAGCTTTAGGTGATTTTATACTAGATAGAAGGATCACTTAAATTACTAAGAAATGAAATATTATTTCTAAGGAAACAAATAGTTATCCCAGTAAATAGTTTAATTAGTTTTAAAAAAATCACTGAAGATCTTATCCTTGTGCCATAGATTTTGTACAGTTTCATCTAGGATTTTTTTTCTTCCCTTTAAGTTATTTCTAATTTGCATGGGCTTTACTTCACCACACGGTCACCCAGCCACTTCTGCAGAAATAAGGAGGTGCATAGAAAGGTGATAGGAGAAAGTGGCAGTAGAGAAGAGGTGTCAGGAGCTGCTTCTATTGGTTTAACACCTCGTTATAATGTACAGGAAACTAGCCTTAATAGAGTGCCAATAATAAGAAAAAAGTACTCAGAATCATGCTTTTTATATCAAATCTAGATTATTTGGTTTAACCCATTCCCGTTCTAACATTTAAATTAACCAAATGTTTTTGTAATACTTTTATTTCATTGAACAGTTTTCGAATCAGTAACATAGCTGCTGCTCTCTTCTGGTCTTATTTTTTGGTATAAGTTATTTAAATATTCTTTAATCTGCTAATTAGTTTATATATTTATAAATGCTTTCCAGTAATTTTCTTTGTGTGGAATATGATGGACTTATGGATTGTTTTTGGAGAGACTAGATGATTCACGTCCTCAGTAATTTTAACAATTATTTATTGATTGAAAAGTCTTATTAAGTACCTATTGAAGTATTTGCTTATAAAATAGAATTCCATTTTATTCAGTTTTGTGTCAGTAATGCTTCAGTCCTTTTTTTTTTTTTTTTTTTTTTTTTTCTTTGTTGCAATTCAGATCTGAACTGTAATAGCTGAAATATAATCAGGTCAACATCTACATTATCTCTACAGTTATATATATATCCGTACAAATTAGCAAACAGAAGTCAATCCTCTAGCTGTGTTAGGAATTAATGGCATAGCTTTTTAGACAAATACCTCTCTACTGGCAAGTGGGATCTCAAGAGCAAAGGTAGTCTTTAAATTGAATTGTGGTATTGAGTAGTAGTGGAGTTTCTACTTCTCATGGATATGTGTAGCATAGAGAACTATAATATTAATTCTGGGAGAACTAATAACGTCTTGAATTGTGCAGTGTTGCTGTTTAAAATAAATGTATTTATACAAATAAAAAAATAAAATCAGCTTACTCAGAAGCTAATTTCCCTTCACTGAGGAAAGCTCAAATAAGCAAAAGAAAAGTGATGTATCTGTATGTTGATATACTCATACATAAATGTAAGCGTCTATATAAATAAGTTCAGTGTGATGCTTTTTTTCCAAACAATAGAGCCATTGAAGCTAAATTCTGTGGTCAACTAATTATTTTATAAAAAGCTTGCAATTGGATTTACAGTGAAGATTTTGATTCCCCACTGCTCTTTCAGTACATAATTGAACATGTAATTGCATACAGTTGAGAATTCACCAGCATTATTTATTCCATCAAATAATCTAAATATTTAATTTCAACTGTAATAAATTAAAACTATATTAGATTGTGGATTTCAACCATGTGTTACTCTTGCAACAAGAGAATCATTTCTTCATTAATTTTTAATATAGCAGATAGAACTATTTTGTGACCACATTTTCTTTGTAATAAGATTTCATTTTAAATGGTGATTTGCCATTCTAGGTTTTATTTATTGGGATATTCTTGACAGTTTGAATTGTCTAAAACTGGCAAGAAAAGTTGTAAAGTGGATTAAAATCTGTCTTAATTTTCCTGATTTTTAAAGATATTTTTTTTTTTTTCCTAATTTTTATAGTATTATTGTTAGAAGTATAATGAAGCAGAACTTCCATTTCAATGTCTTTAATTCATGGTTCTTATAGTGTTGAAATTTGAATGTGGAATTGTGTTACAAAAAGAGAAAAAAAATAAAACATGATTGTACCTTTCTGTAGAGTATACTAGAAGAGCAAACACTGGAATATAGAATTTGCAAACAGGGTACACATAAATAGAAATACAGAAGTGTATACCATACTATGAGGCAGAAGTCAGAAAATATGACATGCAGTTTTTTTTTTTTTTTTTTTTTTTTTTTAATTATTTAGAAATAGAAAGAATTTCAGTCTAACTCATATGATCTTCACTTGAGTTTCCCTCCCTTAATGTATGTTCAACCATTGCTGGTGCTGTCTAGGTATACACTGTCTTTATCCCTTGTAAGTGCTGCTTTGAGATGTTAAAGGAGATCATCCGATTTCTGAGCTGAAGCTTGGTGAAAAAAAAAAAAAGACATGGCAACAACCCATTCCACTGTGAAAACACATGAAGATATCATTCAGTAGCTCATTTTGAAGACAGCTTCTATGACTTGTATGACTCATGGAATGGCGTAGAAAAGGATAGAAGGAAACACAGAAGAAGGTAACAGCTAGTGCAGTGAGGGTGAACTGTGCGGTTTAGCACAGTTGGAAGTCACAGTTCTGTAAAGGTCCCTACATCACACTAGAGCTTTGATGTTGCATCACACTACAATATCAAGTTATAATTGGGACTTAAATGACTCAAGGGTAAGCCTTGAGGTGGAAAGAAAGAAAATCATTCCTGATATCCCTGAATAACAATTTGGAAAGGATTGTGGAAACTCATTGGAGAAAAATATGGTATTTAAAGGTGCTGATGCTTTACCGCCATCCTCCCCCACCATTCCCACGCAGACAGTGACTCAGGAGCAAATAGGACACTGGTTTTCATTGAGAGTTACTATTAAAGAAAGTAGGTGCAGCTGACCATTAACACAAAAATAACATGTTACTGACGGAACTCTAGCTTTACAGAAAAGCATTTCTACTACTGCTATTTTAGAATGTGATTCCTGCAGAAAATCCCACAAACAATAAAGAGCAGAACAAATCTGTCCTTTCATCGGAATACTTTGTTCATAGTTGATGTATAAAATGTTCCTGTATGGAAAAAATCTTAAAGGTCTTCTGTGTGTTTTGTTGTTTTGTATTTGTTTTTGTACCTATTGTGGTTCGTCCATCACTCTGTCACAGCTATTCTCTAATACCCATTCCTTGCATTTTGTTCAAAACTTTAAAAAAGGCATGTTGAAAACAAATAAAAAACAGCAGAAAATATGCCATAATCCTAGGTTAAAATTAATTAAACATTTTGCCATGAGGTTAGAGTGACCTTCAGCATCTACAACATCCATTATAAGCAGTTGAGGATGAGAGGAAGTCCATAGAATAGTATGATTTTTGCTACTGTTAGCTTTTTTACTTTCTTAGACTGTCATTGTTTTTTTTTTTTTTTTTTTTGAAAATAAGATCAACAGCAGCTTAAATGGTTTTGGTTTTGGGAAATAATCTATTTTTTTCCTTGTTAATTTTTGCTACTGCAAATGAAATTTGGCTTTTCTTTGCTTATGTCAATAGTAATCAATGCTTAATTCAAACTTTATGATCATCTGTGTTTTTTATGTTGCTAGATGCAATTTTATTATTTTTTTTTTCAAAGCAATGGCAAAGTGCTGAGTGAATAGGCCTGATGAATGAAGAGAAGCAAAGAGACGGAAATACTCCAAACTGCTCTGTTACATTCAAACAGTATTCTTCAGTTCAGGTACACAACGATATGAACTATATATACATATTATTTAATTATTTTTATATCCTCAATAGAATACTATAAAAAATCTTCTAAAAAAAAAAAAAAGAGAAACCTTGTGGCATGGATGTTTTTCTATTATGAACTGAACTTTTTAAGGTGGTTCCTTTTCTCACTGGAGCTAAGTAAATAATTTAAGAAAAATAATGTATTCTCTCCTTTTTACTTTTCTGTCTGATTATCAATTTCAGTTGAGCAGATTATGATGATTTTTGGCATATTTATTATTGAAAATTCTTGCATAGATTATCATTGTGGTTGCAAGATGCCTGCAATGCAGTTCTGTAGTTCATAGCATGGAGTTTCCACCCTTGATTTTGTTGGTTAGACTTTTCTATTTAAGACGAACTGTCTTTTTTCATTGGTAACTAGTACGGGAGTTATTAAAGCTAGCAGAAGCAACACCAGTCTCCTGGGGAATTCTGGTATTATTTTATATTTGCACCAACTTGGGGGAAGGGTGTTTTTTTTTGCGCCAATTTTGGGTGAAAGGAGGGGAAAAGGGCTGGTAAACTAGATTCCCTGGTCCTATTTGCTGATAATACTGCAATGCAGATGAGATAAAAATCTCTAAACCTATACTTTGGATTATGCAAATAATTCAAGTTAGCTGTACAAAACATGGAATCAGGAAGAAATTTTTGATTTCACTAGTGCAATCTTGGAATTTAAGAGAAAAACCTAATACACAATGTTTTTTATTGTTCTTATTCTCTTATTCTGAAAATACTTCATTTTAAGTGGGGGGGGGGGCCCCCCCAAATGTAAAAAAAACTTTGGTCAATAATAGTGTTATAAGGAATTATATGAGCTTACCTAACCCAGAAGCCTGTCTCATGCGGTAGCCAGAAGTAGATAACTAAAACAGAGCAAATATCTATGATTCTTTCCCCTAACATTGATTTGCAGCTTATGAAATTTATTTGTAAGGCATAATTTTTATGTAGTTAATATCCCTCTTTCTTGAACTTGTCCTGCTGCTCCTTGAATCTATGTAAGTTTTGGCATTGTCTGTTATCTGGGGATATCTAGGGATATCTATCCTTAGTTGTAGGTTGTATGGAACTACAGAATTTTCTGTATTTTTTGTATTTGGATTTGAATTCTTTGTCCATTATTTTTTCTCCTGAAGGTTTTGTTACGAACAGATTGCTACTTAGAAAAAAGGTTCAGAAATTGATGTCAAGCAGAGTCTCTCTGCAGGAAGTGTTCAGATACTATTTATTCTACTGAGAAAGCCATGTGAAAATACAGGTTTTATACCAAATGTGAATAGACTATTTTGGATCAACTTGGGAATGCCATGTCAGCCATTTTACCCTCTGTATGGGTGCATCTTGAACTCTAGTGCTTCCACCCACAAGCACAGCCATGGTTTTGTATGACAGAAAAGATTCAGAAATCTCACACCATTTGCAGTGTGGAATGGGAGGGGTTTTTTTGTTTTTCTTATTGCTGTGTCAGGCCAAAGTTGCCACTCAATTTAGCTTCATGCTTGAATTTGAGTTTAAACGCTTGCCAAGCAGGTCGTGTTTTATTATTTGTTTATACTTCTGTGTTTTTTGCTGTTATTATTGATTACATTAACATCTAGAAGTAGTCAGTGTTCCATTGTGTGAATGCGAAGTCCAGAAGTGGAAAGAGCCCTGTGCCATACTTGCACAAGGGGGAAATTGTTCCTGCCCCAGACTGCTTCCAGAGGTGGATTGAAGTATGTGGTAGCAAGGAGAATACCAGGGGGTAGTTTGATGTGAAGGAGACAAAGTGAAGACCAAGTGATAAGGTTTAGAAGGTTAAACAGAACTCCCTCTTTTCATGTTTTTAGACTTAACTTTCTAACTGGGATGACAATGTCTGCCCTTCAAGACCTTTGTTTGAAACTTCAGTGCAAGAAATTGCCTTTTTTTCTTATATATGCAGGTACCTTAGCTTTCCAATAAAAATACATTCAGATGTCTCAAACATAGCCTGTGAAAATTGTCTGGTATTTGCTAAATATAATAATGTTTCCTTGGAATTCCTACTAATTTGCTTGAGTATTCATGTAAGACCATTAAATAAGGAAACATCTACAAAATGACTATCTTATTGATATGGAAATGTGTGAAAATTTGCAATAGAACATCATTTTTTGTTCTTGTATTGTCTAAGCAGTTTCTTTTTTAAAAGGATTTCTAGCATTTTTAGTAAAAAAATGCTAGGTTCTAAAATGAATAGTCGTAACTCTTTAATTATAAAAATCATTATAGTGTCACAGAAGCCAGCAAAGATACTCTGCTTTGCATCAGCTGAGAATCTGCCCCTGGTATACACATGAACTCCTTTTTATCCTGAATGATGAGAGCAGACCTCTGAATATTGCAGGCAAGAAGGTCCATGCTGTGCAGTTCAGCTACACAAATCTCAGTTTTCATTGCTGGATTTACATCCCATGTAATGTTTCCAGTAGGCTCGGCTCGAGCATTCTGACACAATTTATACAAAAATCCAATATAAAAGAAAAAATTAATTTCCTGCTTTTTGAAGTAGTTCACAAGGCCTTAAATTTGATGTTATTTCTATGGAACTTCTTATAGACCTAAAAGCCTCATTTAAGATTTGCTGTTTGTCATTCATGTAGATTTAATTTAGCATGTTTCTGTAGACTATACATATGGTACAATCCTTTTTTTTCTTATTTTTCCTTTTTTTTTTTTTTTTTTAATTTTAACAGTATTTTAGTGGCCTTTACAGCTTAAGCTTTAAATCATCTTAATTAAATATAAAGGAGGAAAAACAGTTCAATTTTCTTGTTGCATGGTAGTTGTATCTTGCCTGGTAGATTGTTACCTTGTTTTCCCTAAAACAAAAAATGTCTCCACTGTCTGCAGTACATATGATATGTCACTAAAAACATAAGCAGAACATATGCCCTTTGTGCCTCCATAAGGGAGATGCTCCAAGGAGTGTTTCTTCATGTTTTGTACTGAGCTCTACGAAAATACTGCTAATTATTGCTGACCTAGTCTGTGACACTGCGATTTCAATAATGCACTTTCAAGCAAAAAACTGAGCAACAAGCCAGTCCCTTGCTATATCATTATACCCTATCTTACCCTCCTACTTTGGACACTGGGGTAGAGGATTAGATCCATAATGCATTTGGAAAGCATTGTATGTGACCTACGAACTTTGTAGTTAATCTCTGCTGTCGGGAGGAGGAATGAAAAACCTCTCATAATCTGTATTTCTTTAGCTGATATCATTTGTACAAGTATTTATTGTTCATTAATACCAGAGAAAAAGGCCTATGAGAAGAAAGAGACGAAGAAGAAAGCATTATCGGTCATATAATTGCACATTGCACTGCCCACACTAAGCAGTGGGTATTATCATTAGTAAGTGCTGCCCATCATTAATTTATTTTGTTTCCACAAGTCTATATATTGGATTTTT
Organism: Oxyura jamaicensis; assembly: GCF_011077185.1. Classification (NCBI taxonomy): domain Eukaryota; kingdom Metazoa; phylum Chordata; class Aves; order Anseriformes; family Anatidae; genus Oxyura; species Oxyura jamaicensis. The sequence continues at coordinate 98,779,673 of NC_048893.1, forward strand.
AACTGGTCTTTCCATAGCTATTGTATAAACAATACAAAGCTTTTTTTTTTTCCCTGCTAGTTTTAAAAGAGATTCACTAATTAGATAATTTGTGGCATAGGGGCAAGTCTGGGGATTTCTTTCTTTGAAAAAGAAGACAGCTCTTTTGCAGTCTCTGTGTCCTTGGAGACTGTTAAGAAGGTTATTCTCTATCAGTTTAGCTGCTTTTCAAATGCTTAGGACAGTGTATTAAAAGAAAAAATAGAAACAACAAAAAATATAATGACAATCTTCTGTCTTTTCTATAATAGAATTGCATTATATCCCTTTTGTTCACATTTTTCAGTGTTTGAGGTTATCATTTTGCTATTGCAAAGCCACGTGTAATATTGATTACGAACTCTTGCATAAAAATATAAAGCTTACTTTGTTCTTCTTTCAATGGTATTTTGAGATAAAGTATGAGCCCTGACTCATGTTAGGTAGCATTCTTTCTTTCTGAGACTGGTTAATTTCAGTAGGGACACCTGATGACAGAAATCAGCAGAATGCTGAAAACCTGCTTTTTATAACCGTAGCTGGTATTTTACTCCAAGCAAAAACAGCTTCATATGGCTAGTTTTCACCCAGACACATTGTATTTTGACATAAATAATCACTGATAAAACTGAGGAGTTCAAACTTTAAACACCTCATGAATTCTTTCCACCTCATTTTAAAAATTAGGGAATGGTTAGGGAACGACTGGTTGCCCATCTGTACTTCAAATTCATTTGGAAAGTTCCAGTTGAACATTTCAGAACATATGCACAAGCACGTACAAAAGGCAAACATATCTGTGAAACAAAAATGTGAAATAAGCATACATATATAATAAGAAAATAAAAAAAAAATTATATATTTATAACATCAGATTTCATAATGTCTTTGATCCCAGTGTCTTTGATCCCATGTTTCACATATGACTAAAGTAAAACATTTCATTAAGCATATTTTTTTCCAAAAGTTATAGCAGATTTCACTTTCCTTCAGTTTAGGTGTCTCACATGAGGTGTACCGGATTTGATTTTCAGAAACATTAAGGATCTATAACACTTCCTGACTTCACATATAAAAATAAGGCTCTCAAAACCTGTAAAAATCAGCATAGAGAAATAGCTTCAAGAATACAGTGATATGCTCCAACACAGTGACAGACTTCTCAGTATTGGTGACTTCAAGCTGTAGCACATTAACAGTAAAATTGAGCCTTGACATCAAATTTCTAAGTTTTTAGTTTAGGTGTTCCATCTACTAGAATTTTACAAAAAGACTATTTAAAAATGTGAACTGTTGGTGATTATTTAAAGTTTCAATTTTTTTTAGGATTTATTTGATCAAGTAACCCACAAAGGCAATTTATTTTATTTTTTCCCTGTGACTGCTTTTGACAGTGAGGTCTTATTAAAATAAACTTTTTTTTTTTTTTTAAGAAAAAAAAAAAGAACAAACGCCTTTTGTTTAACTTAATGCATTTTAAATATGACAAAATGACACAAAACTCATGCAGTTTACTTTTCTAATTTCTGACTAATGTTTCAGGTGCCAGGGTCCTACCAACCTCCTTCTAGTTCTTCTCTCCTCTTTCTCCATTTCAGCAATTGTATGCACCTTCAACAGCTCTCCATCCATGTAAAAATCTTGACTTTAGTAGGATCAGAATTTTATAATCAAGTGTTTAATGACTACTGTTCTTATGTGCACAGTCCCTTGGAAGTTGCCATGAATATTCCTGTTCTTCTTGCATGAAATTGTAATAGAGCACGACAAGGATTTGATGGAAACATCCAACGTTAATAATAGTAAGAACAACTACAATAACATCAGTAAGATCCTTTATTTAAAAAATAAATTAAGAAATGTAGATAGATAGCAATTGTATTTAAAGCAGACCTTAGACGCCAAAATTTTTCTCCCCTACTTTCTCATTCCTCTGAAGCTATTTGTGTATTCTTTAGTGCTAGCCTTGGTCCAAGAGTAGGACTTGCCGATTTTATGGTAACATGAATAAGATGACTGGCCTTCTGCTTTATACAACTACAAAAAGAAAATCAATTCTTCATAATACACTTTCATATTCTTTAAGAGCTTTTGGAGTGGACATGGTACTTTAACCTCTTAAAATAAATTATTGGGCACTTAGGTTTGTATTTGCCTAAGAATATCTATTTAGTTTTCATGCTGATAAGCCCAGCTCCCATTATGTTTTTTCTCTTGAGCAAATATATTGAGAGTATTAATGCTGTCTGTGTGATCTCAAGGCTGTTATTTAACAAAGACTTCTAATAGTCAAACTTATCCAAATACAACAAAAGTAGATGAAATGGTCAGCTTTTCCATTTAAGAAATGAATTAATTTTAAAAAAGCATCTATAAGTTAGACAAGTACAACCCACATTCTGTTGTTTTTTTCTTATAGCTTGGTCACTCATTTATATCATCTTTTGATTGATTTGTTGTTTACTTGCAGCTGAAGTATGTTTTCAAATCTCGTATAGGTTTAATCTTGTGTTCAAAATCACGTTTGACTGACAGTAATAATTTGTAAGCATTGCTCACAAAAACATCTGTTCATCTTTAAGACCTTTTTAGCTTTAAATATATATATTTTATTATTTTCATTTTAAATGAATTTAAGTGCTTTCATACGAAGATAGACTATCAAAATTAATGTATAAAATTTATTATCTTGGAGTACAACAATAAGATCTTTTGTGTTCAATATATGGAAGAAAAATACATGTGAGATCATCTTTTACAAATAAACACATCAATACAAAGATGAGGAATATAAATAAGCACAAAACAGTTTTTTGCTTAGCATGCAATATGTTCTAATACATAAAATGCTATGAAATGTACCCACATTTAGAAAAAGAAAATCTGATAGTGAAGGCATTCCCAACCCCCCCCCAAAAAAACAGAAACAGATGGAGTTGCAGTTTCTAGCTCTTACAAATGTACAATTACTTCTGAAATTTTCTGCATCAGCTACGCAATCTGAAAATAATTACATATCTTCTTTTTTTCCTGTCTTGTCTGAGAAAGTCCTAATTATGACTCTGCTAGAGTTTGGATGCATCTTATAATAATTCGTTTTCTTTGTTTTTATTGTCTTTTCCATTATATGGTGTTCTGTAACATTGCTGTGTGGTTTCTGTTCAAAGAGTAAAGGTTTATTCTTTCTTACTCACAAATAGCCCTGTTTTTAAGACAACTACTTGTCACTGACAACCAGATCTTCCAGTCTCCAAAGATTCCCTGAGTGCTCCCATAAACCCAAAATCTGTGATGTCCTGTACACTCTATCTTGAATGTAAACCCTGAAAAGCTGAACACGCTGAGTATGTGTGTGGCTCTTTTACATGCTCAGTGGCTCTGTTTTTGCTAAAGCTAAAGCCATGTACCTCTGCTGGGCCTGTTCCTGGTTCTGCTGTGTACATGCACAGGTACCGAGAACCCTAACATGGGATTGGCTCAGACAGAGGCATAGAGAAGAGACCTACCAGCAATGACTGAAGATTGAGTAAGGGATTACTTGCAAGCATCTCACCTGTACAACTCCATGTTACCTTTTCAAAACAAAGGCAAATATTCAGGTAAATATATATTTAGCTTTTTTACCATACTCTAGTGTGGTGAAGTCTAAATGAACCCTTGAAATACCAAGTTAGACTTTTTTCCTTTGCTTCCTCCCCCATGCTTTTTCATTTGCAATACATATTTATTTGCCTTATAAACCTCTCCTGATACATTTTAAATACAGTAATAAGAGAATACGTAGTCATGTTCAGACACTTCACTTCAGGGAAAAGTACAAAAGGAGTCAGGGAAAAGGGTGTAACTTAGCCAAAATTAAGCACCCTGCTAATTTCAGTTGGAATTGAACACCGGTGAAAGCATCTGCACTGATTTATCACCCACCTGGTACAAGGGGCTGAAGGGAAGTAGATCACCAGCCATTTCACTGTTGCTGGGTTTGTTGGTGTAGGGCTGGTTCTTCCCTTTCTGGCTGCTGCTTGAGGAAAAAGGTTGGTTTTAGGTTCTGTGCAGATTGGTTACAATATAATCACTTACTAAATTTAAGTAAATAATCATTTATGTATTTATGCTGGCAGCTTTGAAAATAGTCTTCTGTATTTTTTTTTTTTTAATGTAGAAAGGGAAAATAACTCAGATGCAATTGTGATTTAAAGAATTTTTGGTTTGGGGTTTCTAATATCTCACTTTTTTAATTCATTGTATCCCAAAATATGTTTTAGAAATATATGTATATTTATCTTACTGTTTTTATGTCTCTTTTTAGTTGTTGTTAGAATGTAACAGGCATTGAATATTACATTGGCTGGTACAATAAAGCATAAAGTTACTAGTCTATTGACAAAATTGTGACATCAATCAGAAAATCATAGCATAAGCTTACAGAAAGAAAAAAAAGAAATAAGGCCAGTTTCATAATTGTACTTAAGTTTAGAAGAACTCAAAAAGCGTAGGGCTAAATTCACCTAAGGTTTTTAGTACTACATTAACAGTGAGCGTTGTGATCAGGTATTTAATGTATTCTGAAGGTCTGAACAGTGTGCCTGTGTCATAGACTGTGGTGATCTGACAGGTTACAAAGAACTTAAAAATTCTACTTTTTCTTTGCACTACCCCTTCCCTGCTTCCCATTTTCTCTATAAAGAATGCTTCCACTGTTCTCAGCTCTTGCAGTGATTCATGTTGCTTGTTTGCCTGCTCGAGGGTTGCTTCCATCCAGTGCTGAAACTGGACTTAAAATCTCCTGAGATTTTAAGCTGAGCATGGGGTTTACTAGCCCAAACTTTAACAGCATAGAATCAGTGTTATTTAATATTAAACTAAATAAAAAAGTTTAGAATTTGGAAACAAGTTATCAAAACTTGGAAAACAAAACAAAACAAAAAAAACCCTACCTTTGTGCTTAGAAGGGCATTTGGTTTCTAAGCTATCGTTTAGGGACTTTTCATCTAGAAGCTGGATGAGGCTGTCAGCAGATGGATGGAGAGGTGTTCAAAAGAACTCTTTCCCACCATCTTTTTGTGTGTATCTTAGTTCTTTGAATGTAATAGACAGATATATCTTTTCCCAAGCTTTTTCCAGGGCATTCAGATAATTTCCAAATGCCTTCTGAAGGCATTGGAGGGAAGGAAGTATGTGTAGGAATGGCGTGCTATTTTTGCAAGCTGGCAAAACGAGTTCTCTTACACAAGAACATTGCCTTCCTACATGAAAGGTATTACTGAGCAGTACACCTTTTGTTCAGGGAAAGTATCTCAGTCATGTAGTTTTGTTATCCATATTTAAGAGAAATTTCACATCAGAGATTTGTAACTCTATTGGTGTCGTTTGGTGAATGCATCTCAAAGGTCAGGGTACGTTTGGGGGGTGTAATAAGCAAACAAAAAAATGGTTTCTTTCCAGCAGATGACAATGGCCGGAGTTCAGCTGATATTTTTAGTAGACCCAGGTAAGGTAATTTATAGTGTTGGGATGCTTTAATTTGTTTATTAGGAGAATATGGTTGTTGTGCAAACTATAGAAACCAGAGTAATATTATATTCTTTCTTTTTCTTTCCTTTATTCTCTTTTTACCTAAATCAATTGTCTTTAACTATATATCTAAATTAAATGAAAGATCAATAAACAATAATGTTCCTGCTTTTAAACAGCATAACATTTCCTGTGAAGTAGTAATGAAAACAATTACTTTCTTCTTTCTTTAGGGAAAAATAACACCACACCAAACAAACAAAAAGTCCAAATAGACCTCTAGAATGATTTCAGATGATGATTAATTGTGAAGGTAAGAAGATTAATTTCTTTATTCTGATTTGTTTCTTGCGATAAGTATATCACGTAGTGCCCCCATTCCCACTTACCCCCTCACCCCCACCCTCCCCCAAAAAATGCATTTTAGAAATAGTGATGCTGTGTCTTAGACTTTTTACTAACAAGATGTTGTATTACCTTCAAGAAACAGTTATGTACTGTTTGTTTGTTTTTAAGATTAAATTCTCTTAAGAAATAAATTTGAAAAAGTCTCTAAACATTCAATTCTGGAGAAAAATGTAAATTTTGTTGATGTAGAGTTTATTGAATATTCTATGATACTTTGCTGTAATAACTCCTTTGCTGATAATACATCAAGGAATATATAATGCACTTTACAGCTCAGCATGGATTTTCAGCTTAATGACTTTCTTCTGGTTATGAGACTGTCTTTTTCAGAAATGATTTATTTAGAAACATAGTAATTTCTTGGCTTTTAATTCACTTTTGAGTTACTATAGGGGAATGAAGCATCATGAGAAGCTTCAGATATGTAAGATGAGGCTGAATACTCCTTGTGCTTTTTCTATGTTACTCAAATGCATTTACTGTGTAAGGCTTTTTATCCAGCTTATTTGCAACACATAAATATAACTGTTGCATGTTACAACTATGTTTCCTTGAACAATAACGTACTTAGATAATCTGCTGAAAATCACATGAAATGAAAGAGAAGGGAGAGTCTGCAGAACATGTCTAACTACTGACCAAATACAAAGTAGAGAGTACATGGGGCTTGGTTCAGCACCCCTGAAAAATATAAATTGCATCCACTTGAAAAGCTTATTGCATTTCTTATTCAGTTGATTTCTAAGACATAAATGGATCTTGTCACTTCTCTAAAATGACTAGAGGGATGAAAGGGATGTTTGGTATACCACCTCTGAGAGTTCCTCGCCAGTGTCCAAATTTCATTTGGGTGATATTCAGAAGACTTCTGTTCTTCTGTCAGCTTGGAAAACTGGGGCTCAGGACATACTGTGCTGGGGCAGTCTCTAGATGATCTCATAAGAGTTAAGTGGAATTTCAAATATGAGATTGTCTCAGAAGTAACTGTATATATATCTCTCTAAAAAATTGCAGTGAATGCTGTGCTTCTTGGCAGAGAAAGAACTACTATCTTTGCTACAGAAATGAGTTTATGAGATGTTTCACTAAGCCCAGTTTTAGTGGTAATTCTGAGTTTAAACATGTAATTAACTCTGACTTGATAGTTTAAACATCTACCAGTAAAAGGAAGCCCTGGGTCAGGTGAAATGTATTTGCAAACTCCAACCTGCTCTGTGGTTAGCAGTCAAACCAGCTGCTGCACGCAGAGTGCCCTGCAGTGGTGGCCCAAACAGCACAGTGTGCTTTATGGGGTCATCCTTGAGGCCATCTACAGGAATGCACAGTGTTAAGCACTTGGAGCTTTTTGCTTCAGGTGTTAAGTATGTACAGTAACCTTGATCTATCAACTTCTCATATGGATATGTGCAAGTTAAGATAGTTCTGTGTATATCAAAAATTGGGCATTAACTGAGGTAGTCTTCACACAAAGCACTGCTTTTAGAAGTACACACCTGAGAATGGAAATGAAAATTTGAGTTATCCCCACTTATAGGAGAGTCATGGTTAAGGTTTTGTTCATTTTGTCTTTTGAGCCTAGCCTCCTTGTCATTCTTTAAATTGTTTTTGTTTCTCATTTTCTCATAGTTGCAGCTGTCAAATCTTTGCTGCTACCTTTCTTACTATATATTCAAAAAATGAGGTGACAGTTTAAAATAGAGGTTGCTTTCTTGTGGACGGCAGCAGGGGCAACCCTGTATTAGCAGTGCATGTACATTCTATTTGAATGCACTTAAAGGTTTCTCTGACACTATTGTTGTGAACTTCAGAGACTGATCTAGCCTTCTGTGTTTGCCAAAAATGAGGCAATTAAAATGTTCTTATGAACAACTAGGGTAAGCTTTCTGTCTTGAGCGTTTGTGGCCTAGAAATCAAGGATACAAGTTATTAATGAAATGAATCATTAGACAGTAGTCTCCCATGAATTTTAAATGGAGTTCTCATGGGTAATAGGGTTTGAAGTGACTCATTGACTTATCAAGAAAAATGTAAGGTGCTTTAGCAGAGAATTAGCTTAATAAAAGAATTAAAGTTCTAAGTACGCCTCTCCAGAGTTAGTGTTAGCAGTCTTGTTTCATTTATGTTCCCACAGTTTATATTGCTATTCAAAGCTGACACTGTTACCATCAAGTTCCAAACTGGGTAGTGGTACTATATTTCACCAAAGTAAATTTTCCCTCACTTTTCACATGTGGTCTAAGCATTGCTCATCTTATTTCAGTAAGTGGGTTGACTGCTGAGGCTTCTTTATCCTCTCTGTATAGGGAAAGTCCTAAAGAAGTCTCAAACACGAAGTAAAAGAAAGAGGATGTGGCCCAGAGGATCTGTCCTCAGGAGAAAAGCAAGTAGGACTTGTCTTATAAAATTCATCTTCACTTCTCTTTTCTGACAGGTAACCTTGTTTGTTGATAACACTCATATTTCGTGTGATGCAACTTCATTTCTGCATCAGGTGTCATAATCTATCTGTAAACTTTTATTATTATTATAATTGATAATAACTCCATACAAAACTTAGTTCAAAGTGTTAAAGAACTGTAGTACAGAGATATTTTGAAGGGAACAAGAACAAATGTGTCCTTACTGCATTCTGAAATCTTGTTATTGCCATCATATACTCCTTTCATTACCACTGAATTTTACCATCATATTGCACAGAATTCCTTAAGAATATTTTGCCTACTCCTTTTATATAAGACTGTACACACATAAATGCATAGCAGTGTATAAAAAAGAAAACTCTGAAATAAAATGTTTGCACTCATTTTCTTTTTTTTTATTCAGATTCTTCTAATAAGAAACTTGAAATCTTGTGAATTGAAAATGCAGTGCGTATTAAATGAATAGGTATATAAACTCTTCACCTGGACAACTGCATTGTTGTAACCTGTGTGTACTGCTTCATGTTTCACGTTCCTAATTCATGTTCAGTTCCTGCAGTGTCTTTCATACGGGAAGTGACTGATGGACTTAAGAAAACCAAGCAAATGAGTTGTTGATGTAAAAACTTATTTTGAGGATTTATGGGATATCATTGGATTTTACATCTTAGCTAAATCTTATGAGAATAAATGTAGTTTGTGATCATAAGTAATTACAGAGAGCAGCAGAACACCAGAAACTGCCATTTGCCTTTTCAGCTCTGAGAATCAAAATTTCCAACACAAGGCACTATACAAAAAATGGCTTTGCTGATGAATTTGAACAGAACTACTGCGGAGTCCTGCAGCCAGTTAGGTTAATCAGAAAAAATGTTATTACCTTTTTCCCCAAGGATGCCATTAATTTAACACTGGCAAGCTATCATTAGGGCTATGTGAAATGACTAATTTTCCCTCAGGAGGTGCTCACATATGAGGCTTGGGGTTTTCCATGAGGATTCACAAGTCTATGTGAATCATAGGTGAGATTTGTTGCTGCAAGTGCTAGGAAAAAGCTGCACATGGATTGTTGCTTTTGCTTGTAATGTTGTGACCTTTGAAGCACTTCATGCAGCATCAGAATTAAATCTCCAAAACTAACTGTAGAGAGAGAAAGAATCTAACACCTTTATGTTTCCAAAAATGCTACCTTTTCAGAAGACCCTATGTCTTTTTAATGATCTTGGTCAAGTTGAGGACATATTTTGGTTAAGACAAACACCCCTCCCCACCCCCAGCCAAACAACAACAACAAGCTATAAGGAAATATAAGGAAAAAGGAGATGATCTTTCACTGGAACTTAGAGCTCTGTCTCTAGAGAATGAACTTCTGATTTCTGTTTTTCTTCAGCATTCATTATACTATTTTTTCCTGTCTTGTACACAGAGTACATGCATATATATACAACTTTTTTAAAGACTCGTCTCAATAGAAATTCAACTGATGCAGCTGAATTAGTAGACTAATGTCTAAAGTTTTGCTTAGTTGAGATGGCATTGCAGTGTTCTTTTGTTTTTACTCTATCTGCAGGCAGTATAAAGGGCAAGCAGCAATACTTTGGCTGCACACTGGATGTTAGTAGTTTCCCTTCCCTTGCTACTTTTCTATCATGTGTAGCAGTCAAAACAGCTATTGCGCTCTGAGTCTCCAAATTATTTTGTACTATTCTTGTGAAACAGATTGGCTTATACACTTGAATAATTCTATTCTTTGTCAGGAAACTCAGTTTTGTGACATTTGGGAAGTTATTTCAACTTCTTATTCCTCTTGATCTCTCTGTTCTTCTAATATTTGTTTATTTTCTAAAATATCTAAAACAGGAGCTATTGTCACGTGTGTTCAACATCATAGCCAAGTATTCCTGGATAATAGCTATATCCTTGCAGAATGTAGATATTACCAATGAAAAATACTTCAATTCATACATTTTCATGCCTTCCCTAGCTCTTTTGTGTATTTAACTTACATGAACAAACTCGTATCTGAATGTCCTCTTATACATATTCCTGTGTTCCAGCTCTTCCGTCTCAACAGAGACCTCTTTAAGTGTGTTATGTCTGCTTCCTTCTGCTTTAGTAATTATTATAAAACGTTGCCTTTGCTAGAGATGACTATTGGACTACTTCCCCTCTTCACAGGTGTCAGAGCATTATTTCCATAGCTAAAGGAAGGATGTGGCTGTGGTGTTATATTTCCTCTGCATACAGATTTTCTTGAAGATGTTGCCAAGATGGCAATCTGCCATGGAGCTGATGAACAAGTGATTACCCTAAACTAGTACAGCACCACCCTGCCTTACTAATATTCTGGGTTTTCAAATCTAATGTACATGTAGCTACATTGTTTCTTATATGATGTGAGGGCTTGGGGTGTAGGGAGGTGGTAGAGGGAGGAGATAGAAGTGTGTTTTCGTTGTGTTTTTTGTTTTGTTTTGTTTTCTGCTTTTAACCTTACACCTTTTGTCTTCTCATGTTGTAAAGCTTGCCCAACTTGCATGTAACAGTCACTTCATGCAAAAACAATTGCAGAAGAATGAGAAGGGCCACAACATAAATTGCTAACGTACCTGACAAATATTATATAACAGTATTTGAGGACCTTTAGTTGCATTGATGTTGTGTTCACAACCCATAATTCTACATAGCAAAGAAATCCCACCAAATGCTTTCTAGAATTTGAGTGTGGGTAAATGACACTGTGAACCAATGACTGGAAATTCACCTCATGATGGAGTTATAAATAATAAAATATTAAGGACAACCTTTTTTTCCTGAATATGTATATATATATATGTAAAGCAATGTAAGTGAAGTAAGTTATATACTCATTGAAGTGAAGAATATTGAGTATAAATAATTTTTTACACATGACATGGAATATGTAGTTGTAAATGTTGCAATCCAGCTTGAGGTAATATTAAAAAATATAATTTCTGTGGGGCTACATAAATACATTTTGCATACTTAGATAGAGACAGAATTAGACTTTCTTGCTTAAGCTTCACAAAATACCTGCAAAAGTCAAACAGGAGTTTAAATGAAAACTTTGAGTGATTAAGATTTTGCAGACTTTGAGTTTCTGTTTTCAGCACCAAAGGACTGATTGCTGCCATTCCTCTTGATAAATTTATTTCACATTCAGTAGCAGTACTAGACCATTTAATGTGAATCTGAAATTCTCCTGGGAGAGTGGCAAAATGGAATTTAATGAAGTTTCTTGAACTTTAATGGGATTATGAATCCTGTATAATCTTTTCCAACTACTTCTTGCAAACATGTGCTACTTGCTAACACTTGCAAAAGCTTCTCTGCTTTTGTCTGGAAAAAAAGATTAAAAAAAGCTCAATGGCAGGTACAAATTCCTCGAAGAAAGGAAAGATGTTCTTTAAAATAATTTACAATAAGAGGCAAACCCCACAAATTTCTCAACTGATATGAATTCTATTTGAAAGTTCACTCTGAATAATTTCACATTATTCAAGTCTTTTGGATATTGTTATTCAAGTCACTCCCTATGTTACTTGCCTACGTTTCTCCAGTGACAGCTGTTTCTTGCAATTACATGTGATTTCCAGCCCCCCCCCCCCCCCCCCAGCCCCCCGGCCCCTTTATCCCCCTAGAAAGAATGATGAAGTAGAGAACCTTTTGATTAAAGCCCTGCTTAGCATAGTGGAAGAGAAAGGGCACTTGTGGAAGCTGATCCAGGGGGACCGAGGGCTTATAAAACCTTAGAAAAGGAGCCTGGAGAGAGGGTGGAGGTCACTTGGTCTCCCCTCTGCTACATGCAGGAAGACAAGGGGAATGGGAGACCTCTGTGTGGCAAGACCCTGTGCCAGAGCACCTCAGGAGCCCATCCACCACCTGGGTCTTCGCCTTCCTGCCCTGGTCTCTCTCAACACTATATGGTCACACACATGCTTCCAAGGAAGGCAGATACTGAAGCTCTGGCTCCTATCTCCTGGCTGCTACACAGTGAGTAGGGGCAGGGTGAGGGGAAACCTGCCTCCTGCCTGTCCCCAGTGCAATTCCCAGGGTGGGGCCCACAAGTGCCGCTGTCTCATCACCCAGGTGGTCACTCCTGGCAGCCCCAAAAGACCACACTGACAATTAGTGCCCATAGGGACCGCAGTACTGGGTGTTGTGAGGTCAGGATGATGCCTGTTTACTTCCACCTAGCTGGAAATCAAGAAGATTTTATATTTATTTTCTTGAATTGGAAATAGATTTCATATGTAAGAACCTCCCTACAGTGGAAGGTTGCCCTTGGGATGGCATCAATTTCTAAACCACATGTACCAGAGGTCTTGTGGAAAGACATTGTGTCCTTCAGGTTAGTCTGTGTATTTGCATTTGACCAAAGTGTGTAGATTGTGTGGTGGATTGCATATACCAGTGGAAACAAAGAAAAGTATTGAAATAAAAGATCTGATTTTTAAAATCATGCACCTCATTCCTGTGACAGTGTTGCTTTCTGTCATGGTTTTAGCTGGGATAGAGTTAATTGTAGAGGCTTGTATGATGCTGTATTTGGGACTTTTGATGAAAACAGCGGTGATAACCCATCGATGTTTAAGTTGGGACAGAGCAGTGCTCACGCAGAGCCAAGGCCGTCCCAGCTCCTGGTGCTGCCCTGCCAGTGAGGAGGCTGGGGGTGCACCAGGAGTTGTGAGGGGACACAGCCAGGACAGCTGGCCCGGGCTGCCCATAGGGATGTCCCACACCACGTGGTGTTGCGCTGAACAATAAATATGGGGTAAAGGAGCAGGAAGGGGGGATGTTCGGAGCGATGGCGTTTGTCTTCCCGAGAAACCATCCCACATGCTGAGCCCTGCTTTCCAGGAAGTGGCTGACACCTACCTGCCAGAGGGAAGCAGCAAAGGAATTCCTTCTGCCTTGCTTGTCCATGTGGTTTTTGCTTTACCTTGTGCACGGTTTTTATCTGAACCCATGAGTTCTCCCACTTTTTACCTTTTCGATTCTCCCCCCCATTCCACCTGGGGAGAGCGAGTGAGTGGCTGTGTGGTGCTGAGCTGCCCACTGGGGTAAAACAACAACACTTTCCATTCTGTAGAGGTAGTCCCTATGTTATTTAAGAAATAGGAGAGCCAAACCAACGTAGAGAATTCCTATCTGTCTGGAGTTAATAAATAAGCCTAGAGGCTGGATCAGCATGTATTTAAATAATTAAAATAACTCTATGTTTAATTAGACAAATCTCTGAATATGTTTTACTATAGAATTTTGGTCTTTTGTCTTTAAAATATAAATTGACTTAGAGGATACTGTTTTAAAAGGTAAGCACATCTGGGGATAAAACTGAAAGGCTTAGGCTTCTTTGTTTAAAATTATTTCTCAAAAACTAACAAATATATTGCTAAATCAAGTCAGATTAATAACGGCACATCTCTTTGTATTTTTGATCGTTGCAGATGGCACTGATAACCATGAAAAATAAAAAATTGTGTGGTGTTTCCGTTGTGTATAATAGGTAATCTGATTCATTATCTAACTATATTGTGAACCCTACAAATTTTGCATTCTAAGAAAATACTGGAATTCTAGTTTTTTTTTTTTGTTGTTGTTTGTTTGTTTGTTTTTTTCCTCAAGAAGGATTAAGCTGTGGGTAGCTATGCATTAAACAGTTAATCATAAACAGACCGTCTGTGATATATTACTGAGAGCATACTAAACAAATTGGGTATTGTATAGGTACTACCTTGTGAAAACCTTGGCATTAATGTCATCTGATAAATGCCCCTATAGCTTGCTGATTTCCAGTCACAGGCGATGAAAGCATACTGCTTGGTTCAGAGACAAACACTGCAGACCCAACGATATTTTATCTTAATTTAAACCTTAATCCATTTAAATAGAATCTGCACTGTAATAGTAGTGTTAAATCACAGAAACGGGAATAGTGTTAACAGCAGGACATTATCTTTTATTGAGGGCAAGCAGCAGGGTTGCTGCTAATGAGGACATCATCAATTTATCAGTTAAAGGTCAATCTAAAAGGATTTCTGCCCTCTGCCCGCCCCCCGCCCCCCACGTTTTTTGCTCTGTACTGTTGCTGTCTGGACCCTGAATCATTTTTATCAATCATTCCATGCTATGACAGGAGACATCTTAATGCAATGTCTGCATAATGTTTACAAGAAGTACAGGTTTGTCTAGCTGGGAAATACCACTTTCGTGCTTTTCTCATCATTTACCATGTTCCTAAAATATTTCCTAGTACCTTTTTTTTTTTTTTGAAATGTTACAGTTTAATATTTCTGTCCTGCCATGTTTCCTTAAGTTGGCTGCTTTTAAATGTTGCAAGAAAGAAATATTTGATGGCGTGAATTTATTGGTGACTGTTTTATTTTATTGGAGTAAGTCATGTAAAAGGATTCAGTATCCTTCACTTATTATGTGGCTATCAAAGACAAGAGTTTCCTAATTCAATATTGAAAATTACTGATGCATATCTTCAAAAGGCTTCTTGCTTTCAAAAATATGAAATAAATGAGATATAACACTTTTTTTTTTTTTCTTTTACAGTGGTAGTGTAAAGATTAGAGCAATTGAATCATAAGTTATTCTATAGTAAAATCAAATTTAGATTTTATCATAAGATTTTAATTATTTTCCCCTTCCCAAGCTTGTGCCAGTTATTAGCTACAAGATGGCAACCAGAAAGCAATTTTATGATGTTTCTTTAGTGGAGCTGTCAATCTCATATGATCCCTTTTCACAGTTCTTGCTGTCTGGTGGGTTTTTGCACTTACAAGGAATGAGACCTTGAGAATCAACTACAAGAAACAGTATGCTTTCTTGCACCTAATTGGGAAAATGTTATTCTGTTTGAAGTTACAAATCATCTAGTTACTTGTAATTTCATTCTCTCTGAACATAAGGCACTTGGTAATGGTGATTTTTTTATATTTTGTTTTAATCCATTAGAAGCTTAAGCCTTCATACTGATTCTTGTCATTTTTTTCATCTTTAATTCACCATATATGGATTTATAGTTTAGAGACAGCAATTTAAAAACACTGACAAGAAGACTGCAAGTTATTTTACTCTTCCCACCAATTCAGAATATTTTTTTTTTGTCTAAACAGGCCACCATTGCATGCAGTGTTATGCAGTTTTAATGCTATGATTGTCATGATTATCCCTCGGAGTCCCTCTCGTTGATAGCACCTCTGCGATGCCAGATCTCCAAGTTACAGGTTTCAAAGGAGACAGGGGTTTGTGCAAGAAATACGGCAGATGGACACTGGCTGAGAAGCAGGCAGCTACCAGGAAATGGGAAGAGAATGGTGATCATCATGATAAACACTAGTCTCACACGTGCTGTTAAATTATTAGGTTTTAAAACTAATTTACCTAGTGGATTAAACAGGTTAAAGATGGCTGATATATTGATTTTGTTTAATCTTAAAAAGAATCAATTTAAGCTAGGCTCATGTTTCAGTTTTAAAACAATTTAAGTGTATCTACACAGGAGTTTTGCACCACTTTAAATTAATCTTGAACTAATTTAATTTGGGCTGGTATAATGTTTTGGACAGGAAAGATTGCATAAAATACTTAAAAGTAAGAAGAAATTGGCTTTAATCCCAAATTAATGATCAGATTCTGCCTCTAGTTACTGGTATGTCATGCCACATTAAAATTAGTGAGAACTTCAGCCAAAGCTTTGTCTTATTGAAAACCACTGTGTGTTTTTTTTTAGTATAAACTCATCCAGATAACAGATGATCAGCTGATGAATGAAAACCTCTGGGTTTTGTTTGTTTGTTTGTTTTTAACCTGTAGATAGATCATCAATTAAATGCTCCCAAATTGTTATGTGGGTATCAGAAAATTCCATAGAATGGAGAAGAGAAAAAGACGATTTAAAAAAAGCCTGTGTGTTTTAATTGCTATTTGGCCTTTTCCTTGGTTCCTTTTAGTCCTTACGTAGAGAATCTTTCCATTTCTGAAAATCAGTGAAATGATTCTGAATCTGCTGTGCTCCTGTCATCTCTTCTGAAGAATGCATAAGTGTGTTGCAGTGTTGAGTGAATATCCCCCTCCTGGGAATTGTTCAAGGAAGCTTGGTCCTGATTTCTTTCAAAAAAGAGACCTGTAGTCTAAGTGCATCCTAGGTAAGAACAGAGTCCTTCAAATTCTATGTTACTTTTTCAAGCCAGAAAAGAGTAAAGGGCATCCTTACTTTCTTGTTACTGCCTAAGGGTAGGCCATTTCCTAGTGGTCTGAGGTCTAATCTTAAAAGATGTATACATGTTAGTAGTATATAGCATCTTTCAGGTGCATTGGAACTAACAAATAACACGATACATTTACACTGAATTTGTTCCCAGACATCCTCATGTCCACCTTTAGTGGTTTAACCCGGCCGGCAGCTAAACACCACACAGACATTCACTCACCCTCCCCCCTTCTTCTCTGGGATGGGAGAGAGAAACAGGAAAGTGAAGCCTGTGGGTTGAGATGAAGACAGTTTATGAAGATAGGAAAATAATGATAATAATAATAGTACTACTAATAATAATGTGTACGAAACAAGTGATGCACAATGCAATTGCTCACCACCCGCTGACCGATGCCCAGCCCAACCCCAAGCAGCCGGCCCCCTCACCCTGGCTAGCCACCCCTATTATCTTGTTCAGCATGACATCAGATGGTACGGAATACCCCTTTGGCCAGTTTGGGTCAGCTGTCCTGGGTCTGTCCCCTCCCAGCTCCTGCTGCACCCCCAGCCTGCCCCCTGACAGGACAGAACGAGAAGCTGAAAAGTCCTTGGCTTGGTTGCTCTGCAACAATTAAAACATCAGCATGTTATCAGCACTCTTCTCATCCTAATCCAAAACATAGTACCCTTCCAGCTACTAGGAGGAAAATTAACTCTGTCCTAACTGAAACCAGGACACCACCCAAGAATGCATTCCTCGCAAAAATTCAGGATTACGACTTCTTAAATATATTGGTGGTTATTATAGAAACTCCTTGTTAAGAATTCATGATTTTTTTTTCTTTTGTTCAAGGGCAAGAACATAAGGGCTGCTTGATAAATCTTAGCAATAATAAAGATCAGTACTCATGAGTATATTTATTGCTGTTTGTATACAAAAAATATAAAATGCTATCTCAATTGCTGTAAAAAGTGTTGATGAGGCCCATTTAATTCATGGATATTGCTGATATTTTAATTCTGTGGTGGTGTTGGGATGATAGAAACATCCATCTCTCTGAATTTACGTTTGCAGTAAAATGAGAACCACTAGAAATATGCTTTAAGAGCAAGTTTGCTGCTAGTTTACAATAGCAGAATCCTACTTTCACTTGCTTCATAATGAGAAAATCCTCCGTTTAAAAATTCAGACCTGTGGTTTATAGTTTGTCACAAATGCTGGAAAAATAATGTTGCAGATAAAATTGTGTGCCAGTGCCCCTAGTGCACAACATTACAGAATAAATATGGATGTAGCAGGCTTGGTTTTAACTTAATTTTAAACAATTTACTGTAGCAGGACCTGCTGGGGATATTTGTCATCTGAATCACCCCAAAAGTAAAAAGGGCAAAAAAAACATCAATACTGGGGCCAGAAGGATAATTTTCCTTTTAGGCTCTTTCTTAGCGCCCGTAAAAAGATATTTTCTTTGGTAAGGAACAACTGAAATTACTTGAAATCACATAGGTACAACAGTCATATTTTTCAGATATGTTTCCGTATCTGGAAACCAAGTGTAATGCATCTTCTCCACCTGAAGAAACTGAGAACTTCTTAAAGAGATAACATTGCAAAACTATTATCAAATAGTTTCAACTTTCTAAGCTGCTTTGGAGGCAACCAAATGTTAAACCATATGGGCAGAATTCTACTGTCAATATCACACATGCTACTTTCTGAAAATTAATTTAAAATATGTTATGGGTCAGAGCGTTTAATTGATGCTCTGTGGGCTTTTTTCCATATTCTAAAATGTGCTTTACTCCAGATATCCCCACTTGCTGCAGATGGTCAGGCTTCAAAAGGGGCTTGATTTGGCCAATGAGTGGCTTGCCAAGCACATTTCTTAGACATCAATTTCAAGGATTGATTTTCTCCTTGTAATTGACTTTCTCCCTGTCTCAAGTGGCATGAAATTCACTTCTGATGTGAGCTCTTTCTGACCACCACATAAACGTGTGTATAGACATATATATATATTTAATGCATCACAGTAAGCTGATGTGTGTTCAGTTTGTCATGAGGGAAGCATGTATAGTTATCAGTGATGATGCAAACTCTGAGTAAACTGTGAGTAAAATAAATTAAAGACAAGCTGGTATAAACAATGAGAGAAAGTTCACCAGAGAACCAGATGCCTGGGCTGAGTTACTATGGCTCTGCCTCCACCTTTCCAGCTATGGCCTCTTTCAGTAATAAAGCACATCATGTGACTTCTCTTTTCCTACAGCCAGACCAATCAGAAAAAGTGATTTCCAATAGTTACAGTCCCTCACTTGAGATGTTATTAATGTATGTAACTTCCTCAGAAACCTTATGCATGCCTCATTCAGTACCAGTAAGAATAGCTTTCTGGTTTATTGGACTTGGTATCCCACTTTTTCGTAACCTTGTTGTACTTATACCAGTTTGTCAGATTTTAAACCCTTCTTATTGAGTTAGTTGTATGATCTTCTCTTGTCAAATACCAGTTGTGAAATAGTTGGGGTCAAGCCATAAAAGAAGTCAAATGCAATATTCCATGCTGCAGAAGTATTATGTATTTATTTTCAGTGTCTCTTCAGCCCTAAGTCAAGGAATCATAGGCCTAGGCAAATAAGCCATTAGTGGCAGCTGAACTAAGACACTGGAAAGATAACTCCAGCTTAGTTTAATATGAATAGAAGTTATGTTTTTTTTCCCCTGCTTCCCTTCCCTGAAATGGAAGTCTGGATTTTATTTTATTTTTAAATTTTATTACTTTTTCTTCTGCATGGAAAAGAATCATATTAAGGCTTTTGGGAAGAAAACCATTATCTTGCTGTCCTTTTCTTCCCCAAAAATCTGAAGCCCGAGAAAGAGATGGAGGGCTTTGGATTGCCCTTTGGCATCAAATGCTGGAAGTAAAGTGTGGTTCCATCCTCTGACCTTGGGGCTTTATACCCACCTCTTCTCCCGCCCCCATCTGAGGATGTTCCCCTGGCCACTGGCATCCCAGCTACACTCCTCCACCCACCATAAATCTCACCAGCTGACACTGTTTTTTTCTGTACCATGAATAGTCACAGGGAAAGGAAATTAGAAACCCTGGTAACTTGCTTCTCAAGTGGATAGCCTACTCACTGGAGTAAGTAGTATTTTAGTGTATCAAACAGGATGAGAGTTGCAGCTGCAGGCCATGCAGGGTGCCAGTTTCATCCCTTTGTTTAAAGACAAATGCCTTTGCCTCAGGTGTATGTTTATCCCCTTAGACTAATGGGATCATTCCACTGTATTTTGGGGAAGAATACTCATTTTAAGCAAGCTTCGTGTCTCTGCAGCTCTATATCCTGCAAATTTTACATCAGAAAAGGACGATTAATAAAGCTAGTCTACTAGATGAAAGGGTTGCCCTCTCCCCCCCCTCCCAATAACAAGAATGCAGGGCAAAGGTGTTTTCCTGGAAACTGAATATGAGTGTAATCTGAGGCAAAAGAAGGAATGGAGTTGATATTTTCCATATTTCTCTACTGGATTTCCATGTGCAAGCCACCTGTGTAATACATATGCAATTTCTTCATAGCTTCCCGGATGTATCAGACTACACAAGAGCCAGGAGCCTAGGGACCAGATCTCTACTTGCACATCTGTATAATCTTTACATGCCTGTTGAGTATTTGAGTGAGATTTCTGGAACTAATTCAAACAGGATTACAGCCTGTATAGAAATCTCAAGGGAGAAGACAAAGGCTGTAAGTCAGATAAATTTTTCCAAAGATAAAGTCCCCAAGAAAAAAAAAAAAAAAAAGTAGCCCATGTGATACTGCTGACCTTGTTCCTTGAGCGAAATTTTACCTAGCAGTTTGGTGTCTCAAAACTTAGTTGGTGCTTCCTGACCCTCTGCATTTCTTAAATGAGTTTAATTTGAGGTACTTAGTCATGGAGATTACAGAAAGGTAAAACACTAAATAATGTAGATAGGAGGTTGTATTGCATGTAAGGAAAAAATTGAAAATATTATTTTGGGCAGAGATTTAGCAATGAAGGAAAAAACCAACAACACCTATTTGGTAAAGTGTAAGTTTATTGTATTGTAAGAATTCCCATTCATGTCTAGAAAACCCAAAGACAGGGAATCAAAAGAACTGTAGACCTAGAACTATAGGAATATTTTTAAAATAATTCAATTTTAATTTAATTTATTTATGGCACGTTCAATCTCATGTTTCAAACATTTCACACATTTTAGGGCATTTTCTTCTTCCAATAGAGGGTAACTGAATTGATCAGTTCTGTTCTGCGTGTTTCTGAAATTGTTGCTGTTTGGAACTAATACATTGCAACTGTATGACAGCTTCTAAATGAGACCAAAAATAAATCAAAGGTTTGAAGGGTTGCCTTGGGCACCTACAGAGGCTGGATGATTAAGTGAAACTGAGTGAATAATACATGGTGAATAATACACTCAAAAAATTTTATCCTTATTTTCCCCTCTAGTATTAGAGAAATTGCAATCTAATCATGATTTCTATAAATTTGTCATTCGTCTCACTTGGCTTATTCTTTGAATTAAGATGTTTTGTTATTTTTATTTTATAAAGAGGTTTTAGCTGCTACTGAATTGCACAGAAATTTGCTGTAGTGATAGCTGTTAGTGACTGATGGCTCTGTCCTATAGTTGTAATTCTCTTTGACTAGGTACGAATTAGGATAGATAGCAATAAAAAAATAATGTTTTGATTAATGGCTTTGTAGAATATACAGGTTTATGCAGGGTGAAATTAATGAAATTGAGCTTTACCAATACTAGTATCTTCTGAAAACACTAACCCAATTGTGTGATCAGAAGCTTTAAGTTCTACAACTTTAGCATTTTTGTTTACATTTAATGCACGTAAATTTGCTGGTCATAAACATGGCCTGAATTGTTTGTTCTGCCACTGGAAAAGGCCACTGAGATGTTCTTTGGTTCGTATCTTCTGGAAGCAAACTGTCTACAAGCACCAGCAGTATGCCCTTTCTTCAGTGTAGATTAGTAAGGCTTGACAGCTCTGTTAGATGAAGGTAGCAGTAAGGACTCTGAAAGAGTTAGTGGCTAAACTATTAAAAGATCTGATCTGATTAAAAATCTGATTGGATGATTTTTTTTTTTTTTTTGCTTGTTTGTTGTTTGATCCTATTCATTTACGGTTACGATTATGTGGTGCCACAGGCATGCCAGACATTATATAGGCAGACAGTAAGACAGGGTCCTGGCCCCAGAAAGCTTGCAACTTGATTTAATATTCCCTCAAAGTCTGGATAAATGTCAATGTATGGCATAACTTTATACATTCTTGGGGAGGCAGTCAACATAAGCTGCAACTACATTATATGTGCATTAGTTAAAGTTCAGTGTTCTCTTAGTTTTTTGCTCCAGGCTGAGAACAGTAAGTCAATATTTTGTTATCATTGGGAGTACAGCCTCAGAAGCAGTGCAGTCCTGATTTTAATATTGATTTCTCCATTGTATAAGAATTAACATGCGTCTTGCTCCCTGAATCACAGATCTTATTTCCTGCATATACTTCACAGAAGAGCTTTGGAATAGCAATGAGCAATTTAGCATTTTACCTGTTTAAAATGGGGCTGGGCATATGGAAAGCACATAAAATGTAGAGATAAATGTTTTCCCCAAACTTTATCATAAATGTATATTAGCTACAGAAATAAGTAATGTTTCTGGTTTGACACAGAAATTGACACAATTCGGATGAATTTGTGTGAGTTACCTCAAAACCTGATTTATGAGCAAAATTGCAATGAATTTTTAATCTATTTATTCATTTATGAAAAGAATGCTATGATGCAACTCTAATGCGCATTGTTGATGTGACAATCTTTGGTAATATGGCTTTTTTCTCAGACACTATCAAAATGCAGTATACTGGAGAGGAACAGATTAAGAAAATTCTATCCCATTCCATTTGAGATTGAGTTATTCCTGAAAAGTATTTGATGGTAGAGCTGGCATTTAAATCATTGTTATATATGATATATATTCTAGGATCCTTTCGTGAAATATAATAGTCCTTATAATGAGACAGTAGTTGTAATACAAATTATCTGGTAAGATCATGTAATTTCTTGGTGCACTCTGTATTAAAAAATGTATCTCCCTGTTCTGGTACCCTTTTAGTTCTTTTGTAATTTATCAGTGGTCTAACAGCTTAAAAAACTAGACAAAATAGAATTGCAGCCCCCAGAACGTAGTCTGGTTTATTGCAATTCCTTCTCCCATTCCTGCTTGAACATCTAACCTCAGAGTGATAGAGGAAGAGATCAGATGGTAAAAATAAAAAGGCTTGTGCTAAAATCAACCGTTTTTACCCAAATCACATTCTCCCCAGGAGACACCAGCTGAATATTGCATCTGGAGGTAAGTACATTTGGGAGTCTAAGAGGTTCCCAAAGAGAATCCATTTAATGTTTCAGAGACCACAATGAGCTTTACTTAAATTACTTGTCAGAGATGTACGTCTGCAGGTTTGACTGTTGAATTTCCCCTTTATAACATAGCATTTTATAAGACAACGAATGCTGATAGTTTATACAGTTCAACATTTCCCTCCAATAATGTGTTACTACTGTAATTAGTGTTATTCTTTTGATGCATCCAAGCATAATTTTCTGAATATCTCCTTTGTTTTCGTTAGGTTGTCATGGAAATCAGGGAAATCATTGACTCGCAATGGATTTCCTTGAGGTTCAGCAGCTATGTAAGTAAACATGAAGCATTCTAGTTAGGATTGCTTCTACTAGACTATACAATGCTACCCTCTAGTTATTTTATAGTACAATAGCACCTTCCTTTAATTCTTTGTCCAGGTGTAACAGACAAAAATATTGTTAGTAAATCTGGAAAAATCAGTGTGGTTTTTTTGTGTGTAGTTTGGCTGTCAGAAAAATATTCGCTCTACTTCAGTGCACCTACTGCTGGAAGGAAAAGGGCTTTCCAAAGGGTTTGTCATTGAATTAGAGCTCAAGTTGTTGAAATTATTTGCTGCTGTGAGTGGACAACATTAACCTGCTGCTTGTCTTTCACTGCTGCAAGCTGTCAGAGGAAAGACGCTGAACAAATGCAGTCCTGCTGCTTTGGGAGCTGAACTGAACTGGCTATGTTGCATCCTTGACTCATTTGACTGACATTCATTCAGCTTTCAGATCTGAATCTTTTCAAATATAGCAACAGGAACCAAGATAACTGAGTCAAATCTACCTTATTATCTAGCTATGAAGTTGCTTAGCTTGAAAACACAGTAAAATGTTGACCTAATGAGCTACCAGTATGGGTGAGGATTGTGCAAACATAGATGTTTTCAGGTGTTTGACATAATTGATATCCAGGCATTTTGGTGTATTACTTTCTCTTCTGAGTCACATATTGCAACTTGTGATTGAAATCACCTTATACACTAGGCAAAGTTTCCCCCCCAAATAAGGCTAACACTGACTCCTTTTCCTGTTTGTCTCACCTCTCTGGATATACAAACATGGTTTGGCTCCTGTGTGACAAACAACCTAGGGCATAACCCCCATGGTCAGAAAGTGCTCAGTCCTTTACAACCTTTCAGCAAAATTAAATACATTGTTTTTTCTTCCATTATAAAAGCACAAAAGAATTTAACTGTTTATAATGCAATGCATTAATAATGTCAGTGGAATCATCAATAATAGGTTATAGTTAATCCACTAAAGATTTAAAATTTGGTTCTAAAGTTTACCTGAAGCTTCTCCAATCTATGTAAATCTTCTGGGATGCACAGTATTTTATAGGAATTTTCCCAGGTCTATCCTACATCCAGCTGGCCTGAAAGTTGGAGGGGAAAAATATTTGCTGGATGTTATTTCAGTGCTCAAGCCCCAGAGCTATTGGAAAATATGAATCACTGCAAAACTACCATGAATGAAATTATGAATAATGGGTGAACGTTTTCAAAAAATAAATATTTAGCTTGAACTTCAGATGAGAGGTTAGTGTGCATTGGTTCTCTGAGTTCCAACTGAGAATTAATCTAGTACTTAGTAACGGATTCTTAGAATGGATGGACAGCCTCAGATTTGCGTTTTGATAATTTCTCAAAAATGACAAAGTCTGTTTCTTTCTCTTAATTTTTAATTCCTAATGTAGAGAAATCTGGCCTTGCTACACTTAAAGCACATGAAAAATATGAGTGCTTTGCATTCATCCATCCTTGATTGTCATTTTGGCATAGGAGGATTGCATGGAAAAGCAGCAATCAGTTCACAAAAGAATGATCTCAAATTATAACAAATGGTCAAAGAAAGGAAGAAGACAGAGATTTGGAATTTGGCCTTTGTTTTTATTTTTCTATTTTTTTTTTTTTCAAAGCTTGGACATCTGTTAAGCTGAAAATCTTGTTTCTTTTTTGTCTTTATACACACATTGCCTCCTGACATAAATTAGAATAATATTCACGTAGGTGTGCTAATGGTAGGTCCAGAAGCAGGAAATGCAATACATCTGCACAGGCAAAGTTTCCAAGATCACTAGTGTTCACAAATAGATGATAAATTCAGTGAGGTAAGTTTTGTCTGTGATTTCAGATCTCTCTGAAAAGTCATGTTTTCTGAACGAATGCTACCTAGTCTACTGCAAAATCAATGTAAAAAGAGTACTTCTTGAAGTGTAAAGAATAGAAACTTTGTTCCCAAACTAGATCCAAGCAAAACTGGAACTTTCAGCTCATGATAACTCAGTGAATGAAGAAAGATCCAAATGTCACTTAATATGGCTATACACAGGAAACAGATTTTTGTTTAATATACCAAATGATGCAGTGGTATGTTTGCAAAAGTGGTGATGCATTAAGTGTTTTTAAAACCCAGCTGGCACCTCAAAGGAGTGGTAGAGTGAGAATGATGAAGGAGAATAGTCTCAGGAAAGCATGGGTACTCTAATGATTCCTTGTTCCTGGAAGAGGTGAGTTTCTCACTTCTTGTTATGCCTCTCCCAGTTCCTGGTAACAGTCCTGCCCCCACTTTTTCTCTGTATCTGAGGTTTCCCTTGACTGTTATATGACCTGATCTGTTTCTTCAGTATTAGTGAATTAAAAGAGTCTAATTTGCAAGTATTCCTCACAAACTTTAGCAAGTCTATTTAGCTCACAGAAAGCTCTTGTGGGTGATGGGGATATGCAGTAGCCAGAGCAGGGAGAGCAAAAGGAAAGGAGGTGGAGGAACTGGTAGCAATGAGCTATCAAATCAGTTCCCATCCTCTTGTGAGAACTCAAGAAGAGTTTTAGGAAATGTGGATGTGAATTGTAAAGGATGCTGGTATTAACAGCAAAATCACCTCAAGAGGTCCCAGCCACCTCCCAAGGGCAACAACAGTTCATTTCTTCTTTCTGTCCCCCCCTCCTGCCTTGCACACATTACAGTCTCCTGTTGGTTTTGCTGCCCTAACTTGTTCTTGTGGCTGTACTGACAATCAAATCACAGAAACTGTAATGACTATAGCTCCTCCAACTCTTTCAACTGAAGGAGGAAATTGTTAAAACATTTTTATCATTCCAGTGATCTAGGCTGCTGGCTTAGCCCACCAGAGGCACAACAGCGCAGTGTCTGAAAAACAGCATACATCTGTGTTTGGAAATGTCTAAAGCCGGTCCCTTACAAAAATTGATCCTACCAACGCAGTTCATCAGGCTGAAAAGCCTGCTAGAGGAGTGGTTTTGCAAAACTTTGATTTATTGTATCTGAAATGACTGGGACCACCTTCAGTTGAGAAATAACATAAAATCTTAAGAACAAATGTGTTGCATGTAGGTGCCCAAACAGTGGCAGAGGCCTGCAGAGCCGCTGCATGAGGCAATGCTGGGGCTGCCCCATGCCAGCCCCAATTGGCCCCAGTGGCCCCACCACGGGGCATGGCTGGGCCCGCAGCCAAGATGGCGGCGCCTTGCCTTGGGGGCAGCCTGGGGAAGGGAGGGCAAACACCACACGGCAGGGGGCGGTGAGGGGAGCGGTGTGAGGACATCCAGGGGAGAGGGGAGGAAGGTGAGGAAGTAGGTGCTCTAGGTGCCAGAGCAGAGATTGTCCTGCAGCCCATGGAGAGACCATGGTAGAGTAGGGGAGAAGTGTGAGGAAGGAGTGGCAGATTGGATGTAATTTGTAAGTCTAATTATAAAGAACAGAGCCAAGTTATAGGAAAGAGCCAAGACAGTTTGCAGATATAAGGAAGAATACCATGTGCCACCATCACATAGGCTGGCTGTAAAGCAAAACTGCTTTAGACAAAGTTAAAGACAAAGTCCAGGGAAAATAATGAGATGAAGTAGTGGGTATAGCCCACTTCTGCTTACAAATCTGAATTTTGATTGTAAATGGATCTTTCCTATTCATACGCTGAGCTTTTTTCCAGAGCCCTAAAAAGTACAAAAGAAGGTCCAAATTGTCCAATGCAGAATGTGAGAATATTTCTCCTTGTACCAGATGCTTTGGTTTCTAAAACATCATATATTCTTAATAATGATCCTAATGTTTGATGGATAATTCTGTCTTTCATTGGAGCTGCTTTTCAAAGCTCTCTTTTCTTCTACACCTAATGGACTCTTACACTGTCTATTGACCCTAGTAACCCCAATGACTTCTGAAAATCATTAGATCTGAAAGTAAAATAGGTAAGATAGAAAATAATGAAACCTTTTGTTACTGGTTTGCTTGTGTTTCTAAAAGATTCTGAATGTCGTTCAAAACTAAGCTTTCTAGACTGTAGTAGCACACAATCACAAATATACACAAAATTACATGCTAATATAGCATTACTACTACTAAAATATATGCAATTCTTTCAGTTGTGTTTTCTAGATTTTTTTTTGAAAAAGCTAATGGTTCTACATCAGAGCTTCATGGAAATCAAGGTAATGTTTCTTACTGTGTTCTTAAACTGGGTAATCCATGGTTTTCTATTTCTTTAACTCACAATAGTGTTTTAAGCATATGTGTTTACGAGTTGGCAGCCTTTTGAAAAAAAAAATTAATCTCAGATGAAACAAAACCATAATAATAAGAGTAATGAAGTACTGACTGATGGTTAAGTGCCTCAAGACAAAAATCTAACTAGCAGGCACTCTAGTAGATAAACACATATAAACAAAAGACAAAAAAAATCTGTGGAAGGAGCTATATGACTTTGTCAGTGGTTTAATATTCTACAAAGTGTGGATAGAAGAAAGCCCTGGCTGTGCAAAGTGATCAATAAGAGCTGATTCTTGCATCCACGGAGCTCAAGTGAAATCAGCAGGAAAGAAGCTGGCATCAGTGGATTAAATTGCAAAATCAAACCCTAAAGACTGACTGAGAAATTGTCTGAGGCTACTTTATGACAGTAAAATATTTTGATGCTGTGTTATTTGGCATGAGAGAAAATAATTAAGGAGTTATAAAGCCCTATGAACTTCATCTCTCCCAGTCCCGTAGTAGAATTTTAATTCTCATGCCAGTGGCAAAAAAATTATTTCCTGTACGCAGATGGAGCTGGGAGTCACTGAAACCCTCTAAGACCTCTACTTCCAAAGAAAGTGCAACCCAGCTTCTCTCTGGTCTTTCCTTGTTCTCTTTGCTTTCTGTTGTTTACTCTGCTAGTTTGCCTGAAGCTATTTGTTCTAGTTGGTTTGTATTTTGTTAGAGGATGTTGTTTAACACAGATTGTATCTTGTGTTTGCTTTTCAAATTCAAACACTTCACTATTCCTATTTAAAAATTGTCTTCAGTACCAAAAATTAGACAGTTTATCCTGAAAAATATCCCTTTGATTATGATCAAAATGATATGCATAGTTCGTGGAGTTTAAACCTGTCAGGAGAGTTCTAAGTATGTTGAATATTTGTTTGTGCTGTCTTTTAAACAATATTAACATATAGGTAAGGCAGTATCTATAGCAAATGGAACACACTATTTCCATTAATATTTTCCAAATACAGCAGTTTTGCCTACTCTAAAGAATATATATATGTATGCTTTAAATATTTATATATATACATATATATAAAATGTATAGAAACAAGCTTTAAAGGGGTGTTTTACCTGTTCCTTTACACTGGGGATTTGCAGTCTGTGGCTGTTGAGTGAAATGCAGCTGGAGAGTGGTTCAGCTACAGTTTCCTGCACTGCCTGGCCCTGGGGAGATTTCTGGCAGGGCTGCGTTCTGGGGGCTGCTGCTGTGTTTAATCCCAAGTGCAGTAAAAAGAGCTAACAGGAAGTGAAGGGACAAACCCTGCTCCTTTGCTCTGTGATTGAGCTGCATGGCAAACCCTTTTCCAGCCTACATGAAGGCAGTAAGACCATTAGGAACCAACCATCTTTTTCCTCTGAGCTACTTTAAGCCCTCTGTACAAATGTATGGGAGTACAGTGTTGCTGAAGCACACACCTCAGCTTGCTTCTACAACCACCGGTGCACTGCTTCAGTGTTAAATCTCTCGTAAATGCAACTTGTAGTGCTACAGGATAATTTTTACAGTCATGTCAGTTTATTGTTGTCATAAAAGGATTTAAAGAGAACTTTAGCTCCTCCTTTTCACTAGCTATTGTATTAGTATTATTGTATTCTTCAAATTCATCTAAGAGAATAGCAAAGACAGATAATGAAGCTTCAGTGTTTTATGGAAAAAACTTTTAAGAGGTAAATTTATGCCCTCCACCTGCTTTGCTGCCAGAGACATGCATCACTGATTAAACGTGAGGAAAAAATGATAGCATCTCTAAATAATAATAATAAAAAAGTAACAAATCTGAAGATGAGTATTTTAATAAAAAGGATTGTCCTAGGAAAATATCCTAAGGAAATGAACACAGGAAGGACAAGATGAGTGAAAGCCTTCAGCTTGCCTGACACGAGGGCAGGGGCTCTGCAGAGGCTGCCTCCCAGCATGAGCACAGCTTACCCGAGATGTGGTGATGGCAGCACCATGCTCAGCAGGGAGGAGGCCAGGTGTGGTCTCCACCATGCCAAGACCACCGCCATGCCGAGGCCTCTGGGTGCGGTGCGCAAGCCAAGCAACAGCTGCTTGGATAGGAATGTTACGTACAGGTTTCCCACATTAGGTTCATCTGTGCATACTGCCTTACTGTCTACCCTATTTTTAAGTTCTGTTGTGTGGTGTTGACGACCCTTTAAGTCTCATCTTAGGATGTAAACTTTTAGCTGATGTCAAGTTCTTGCTTTCTCTTGCAAAAATGCTGAAGTGTATATACGTCCTTCACCTCTTCTCCGTCTGCTGGTGCACCCGTAAAAATCAGAGGATTATTGTTACTGTAATTGTAAAAGAAAGATCAATAGTGTTAATAAATAGTGGTATTTACAATAAAGTAAATAGTAAATGAGACATGAAATAGGTGCTGGTTTTTGAGAAATAAGGGAAAATTTCATCACTGATAAATTTCAGCCCATGGGAAAAAAGGATGTTGGAGTAAACCTGACTTAATAACATGGACCAATGACCCACAATGACTCTCATGGCATGGCCAGCTGTGGTGGGCCCTGGAGGAAGGCTCATGCTAGCAGGACCAGTCATTATAATGCTATTGAAAAAAAGTGTCTGGGTCCACTTTTTATTCTCTCCAGGTTCACATCTCCTGATAGAATTGTGTATCTGAGAAGCACAAGAAATATATTTTTTAAATCAGGGAGAGTGTTTCAGGGAGGGTACTGGTGTCAATAAGACTAATAATTTAGCACTTTTTTTTTTTTTTTTCTGTTTAAGGATTAGGAAATACTTCTCACAACTTGAAAACACTAATTCTCTGATCAAGAGATGCACCATAGGAAAAATTTGGTGAACATTCTAGTCAATTCAGATTTTATTTATTCAGTTTATTTTTGCAGCTTCAAATCATATCACTGTTGAAACGTATTCAACCTTGTCATGTTCTAACATTGAAAAATGCTTTGAAAAAATGACATTGCAAGTACAAAATGTGAATTTTGGATTACTTAATATTAAGTCATGTGGACTTCAGGTTACAATTTGATCAACATAAAGCTATGAAAGGCAAGGGTTGCAGAATATCATAGAAATCTGGTAAGTACAGTATTTGTAGATGTACTTCCATACTTTGTTAATGAAATTGGATAGCATTCCCTATGTATTTTTATGTACGTGTCATGCCGAAGGTATTTAAACATCTATCTTTTATCTATGAGTTTTTTTTGTTTTTGTTTTTTTTTTGCCATTTTGGAAAAATCAGTTTTGCATACAGCAAAATCTAATTGTGTGACGAAGAGACTGTCCAGAATTGAAACTTCTGTGTTGTTTCAAGAAGTGCTGCTAAGTTTAGGTCCCTCTCAAACGAACATTTTCAGTTTTTTCAGTAACCTTTTCTCAGCCTGTACGTTGAAGAGGGGCCTTTGAAATACAAGGTGAGAAGCTTATTGTGTGGAATAGAAAGTCTATTAAAAAGTAGGAATCGCTGCACATATTAAGAGAGTTACTGTTATGAGGCTTGTGGATGCAGGAAAGCATTCAGACAGTGGATGAACTCCAATTTTGGGATACTACAACTGTTTAAGATTCTTCTACTGGCGTTCCTCAGAAAATAAAGCATTTCTATTCAAGTGCTTTGTTAATCTACAGGAGTGTAACTTTTTTAGTCAGGGCAGGACAAGAACCCATTCTAAGACCAACTCTTGTCATTTCAGGCTACTATTATCTCTGATTTATCAGCTATAATGCCATAGTTACCATATGATACCTGGACTATGACTACTCAGCTGGAGATTTGCATTAGAGTTAAAATCAATAAAAACAGTGAAACTTACCTGACAAGCTCTTTTTCAAAAGGAAAGATTTTTAGGAAAAAATAAAATATGAATTTTAGCAGACAGTAAGTGGACTTTGGGTTTGAGTTGCTTCTTTGATTTACTTTAGTTTCCTGTTACATGATATAAACAACAGCGTGACATAAAGACAATTTGTTTTAGCATGCTACACTACTTTAAATACCAGTCAAATTCAAACCTTTATTTGGTATGAAATATAGTTGAGGCCATATTCTCTCTGCAAACAAATTTGGCAACACCTTTAGTCAGGGCACTCATACTGATAGTTTACTAAAAATTGTGGAGAGTCTTATGTCATGAAAGAATTCAGCTTATTGTGGAACATTCTGCTCAGTGAAATTATTAAAAGGATCTTAGTATGCTTGTTTCCATCATTAGAAATTTCATGAATAAAATTCACTTTTCATACCTTCTTATTGTTATGAAAGTTTTCTCTTGCATAGCCTGGCATGTTTCACTTCTTAGAGGTATTTTTTTCTAACAAGGACAGAAAAATATTTTAGAAGAATGGTATTCAAAGACTGCTTGTAGTGTATTTTTATGTTAATTTTGAATGCCATGCTACATTAAATATTTTGTTGAAAAAGTTATTTAGCTTTTCACCATCATTATTCCTTCAAGGAAGAAGAAGCTATGAAAATTGCCAGCTTTTGTTAAGCAGAAAGAAGGGATGTCCCAGAAGTTTGTGCATTTATCATCTGATCATGTGCAAATCTTGTTCTGTGCAGGGATAAACAGAGTCACGTTAAATTTGCTGTGAGCTTGAGCCTCTGACAGTGTTCATTTTATCAACAAAGACAAATGAAGGAGCAGAAATTGTAGCACGGCCTCTACTATTTCGTCATTGTCAACCTTAAATACAATCATTCACTGCTGATAGCTTTTTTTTTTCTTCCTTTTCCCTCTAATACTAAGCTGTCAGAATCCCTCTTGATATGGTCCAGAGCCCCAGTAGCAGTGATTACAAGAGAAGGAATTAAATTAGTTTTTTAATCTCTCAATTGATAAATATCCTATTTTTAAAGAAAAATATCTGAATTTTTCTCTTTCTTGGTGCAGATGTTATTTTCTTAAAAAAAAAAAAAAAATAGGATGATTTAACATTAAGTATGTATAAATACTGGTGATTAAAGGCATCACACATTCTTTTAAAAGACAGTGAATACCGAAGAACTGTGGAAACTGTTCTTCCAGTATGTGTTTATTTTATGTAGAGAATTTTACATGCAAGACCATATGTAAAGCTAACACAAATTTAGAAAATGCCAATATTCTGATTTGTTTGAGCATTGCATTAATAGGTTAATCTAATTACTCCAAAGAGTTATGTCAGGTAAGTAACAGCACCTCAGCATAAAAGGTCATAATCTGATCCCAAGTTCAAGTGATTGAACTCTTTTTTATTTTTTTTATTTTTAATTTCAAAGATTTGCTATATGAGTACATATATATTAATCTGTCATTTACTAATAGGAAATGTTGATTGAAATTTTCATCAAGGATGAAAAATATATAGCTTGCCAGATCAGCCTATATTTGCATGATCCAAACAGCTATTAAGTTTTGCTATTAGTTGCATTTAGAAGATTTGGTTAGGTTATGTTTGAAATGAGACAAATTAAATAAGGCAAGGCAGATTCAAAAATGGCTGTCTCTATCTTACTCTTTCAATGACTGGCCATCAATTTTTCTTGTCTTGTACTAGATAACTAGTACAGAACCAAGGAGAAAGAGGTATTTAAAAAACAAACAAAAATACACAAAACCAAATGACAACAACAAAACAACTTAGAACAGTGTAAAATATGAAAAGTAGAATAAGATGGGTTTGAAAGTTCCCATGCTGTGCAAACATGAAGCAAAGAGCGAAGGTCGAACGATGATCCACAGGAAAGACTACAGAAGCTACTACGTCCCAAAAATTCTAACTAGACAATGCAAAATTGTAATACAATATAATCTAATTAATCATAACAATGAAAAATGTTTGGAAGGCTTTTTATTCACAAACTGAAGGATGTTGCAGTAAAATAAGTACTCACAAATGGCTTATTTATTTCTCTTCATATTCTGTTTCACTCTTTAAAAATACCAGTGGTTCCTTTAGGTTCTAATTTTTAGCAAATTTTAAAAAGCTTGTTGTGTTGTTTCATGTCATACTCCAGCAATAAGATCAAGCACAGTTCTTCAGATAGCATAAGAGTCCTGCCAACCTTTGCTGAACCTGTTTCAGGAAAAATAGCAACTGAAGTTACTGTAACTTTGCTTTAAGGATTTGCAGAAGTGAGCAAATTAGTGGTGACATTCACCTTCTGTGTAGAAGGTTTAAAAGGCTGCACATCTCATAAATCCTTTTAAAGTCCCATTCAGAGAATTTAAGCAGGATTTAAGTGATGCGAGGGTCTTGTGCTGCACTGGTATGAAGGACCTGACTTTAATGACCTGAATGTCAATAGAGTTAGACTAGTATGAAGAGCCCTGTGTGTTATTTAAATGTGTTATTTTGCTGTGCATCTGTACTGAGATAAACAGATTCCCCCTCCACAGGATATAACAGCTATACAAAAAGATTTAAAGGGTAATTATAACATCAGAAGGCTCTTCAGATTTGGGATTTCATTATTAACTCAGAGAACAACTGACTTTGAGTGTGAATATAATTTACATTTTCAATAGTCTCTACGATTTTTCCTCTTTTAAAAATTAATGTTCTGGCATACTTTTTGTGTGTTAGCATAACCTCTTATTAAGACTTCGGACCAGCAACAGCCTCACATCAAAAAGCCAGATCCTCAGCTTTTGAAAGTACTTAATTTAATTGAGAATTTTACTGATTGATGACAGCCTTGCATTTCCAGAGGAGCAATATTGAAGGAATTTAAAAAGTGTGTATACACTATTGTTAAAGAAGCGAAGTAGAAACAACAAATACCATAGGTCTTGCAAACAGTAACATAAAACGGATTACTTTACTAGACCCCTAAATCCAACCTAATATTCCTTTAATAGTGGCAGAGAATTATGTCTAATACTGTGCTAGCCATTACTAGAATGGAAAGATATTCTCTTAATCTTTCTGTGGAGCAGGCAAGCCTAGGGGAATAATGGAAGAAAGGTTGGGTGTCAAACTGAATATGGAATCAAAGATATGGCTGCTTCTGAATGGAATAATGAAGTGCTTCAAGATGCAAGTCTATCAGGTTTAGTTGAAATGTAAGGGGACAGATCTGTTTTCTCATCTGGGATTGGCTGATTAAAGTCAAGGGTTTGTTTTGTTTTGTTTTGTTTTTGTTTGTTTGTTTTCCATGTTTTCCATATCCAGTTTACATGTTTCTTTATTTTAAAGGCTAAAAGGAATATATTCTTGAGGGGTGAAATCTTTTCTGAATGAGAAGTCTCAAAAGAATTGTTTGGTGTTACTGTGTTTTCTGGGTTATTAAATTTGACTAAGTTGAGAACAGTGATATCCTTTGTATCAAATTTGTATAATAGCAGAAAGAGAGCATATATATATGTGTATATGGAGAGATTGTTTCACTCACAGTGCTATACACAATTAGGAAGGATGTTATGATCCAAATTCATAGAAGGTATTTGAAGGAAGAAGGCCGTTGCCAGAATTATAAGACACCCCTTTTTGGCAATGAGGGAACAAATAAGGTGCGAAAGATAAAAGGAAAATGTGGTGAAAGAACACAAGACTATTTAAATAGGTATTTCAGCACTTGAGGTTGTAACCAGGTTGTTCTTTCAAGTGAAAGAGATGCACTATCACATCTTTATGTTAGTATACATTGTATATCATATATAGCATCACAATAAATATTTCCAACATAGCCCGATTTGACACTTCAAAATATTACAGTTCAGCTGAAAAAATTGCAAAACAAATTGGTTTTCTTTAAATGACTGTTGTGTTTAACACAATTTTCTTCCCCACAAATGCGATTTATAAGATTTTCTATATATATTAGTCTTGTTACCTGTAAAATTGATGTGTGTCCTATGGTGCTATAAATAGGCAAGGAAGCAGAGTTTTGTAGCACAGATATTGTGAGGAGACAACATGACAAAGAAATGAAGTGTCAGAAAAATGCAATTTTGATTTAGAGACATCCGTCTGACTTTATGTCACATCTGGGGAGCTAGAAAGAGTACTGTGAATCGGGGATGTTTCTAAACTACAAATTTACATCCATGTTTTATATCTCATAAATTTACAGGGATTTTGGCATGTCAGTGTTTGAAAAGGAAGATAAATTTTCTTTGGATTGTCTGGAAAAAAAATCAAAACCACAGTATAAATGGGAATGATGTTACATCGTGTGAAGAATAAACAAAATCCAGTTGGCTATGTACTTTCATAAATACAACTGTTCTTCTCCTTGTCCCTGGTCACATAAAATGCCATCCATATTACATTGCCATTGATTCTGCTTATATGATTTTTTTTCCCCAAGGCAAAGAGCCTGCAAGGTTGGTGTCTATTGATCTCCTTGCTTGAGGCCCACAATCAGAGCATTCCAGAGATTTTTTTTGATATGTAGCTCTACTGGATGCTGAGCATCATCGCCACCCCTAAACCCCTACAGAAGGTTCTGGGAGACTGAGAACTTCTATTACATTTTAAATAAAAGTGCAAGACTTTACACTGAAACACCTAGAGAGTGTCCATGCAGTGTAACTGAGTTTGAGTCAAAGACAATACTGCACAATTAGGAGGTGAAAACAGGCAGAAAAATACTGCTTGTCTATTAAAAATAGTTACTTTTAAGTTCTGCCCTTTCCACCCTGCTTAGCCTTTGAAATGTAGGAGGCAGTAGTGATGTTGTCCAAATAACAGGAAAAAAAAAAAAAAAAAAAAAAGGCAGATTGAAACATTAAAACTGTAGTGTTGATGTTGATATTACAAAGTTCCCTGTCAATAGCATTTCACACCCTTAATCTTTTAAGCTTTACGCATCTCTGAATGTACCTAACATCCAGTCAAATATATTTTTTCTTTCTTTCTTTCTTTCTTAGAGCATATTCAAAAAATGTAAACCCCAAATTTTCCCAAGTTAATTTGAATAGGTGGTGTCTTTGATTCCTTGACTCATGTAACAAAAACAACAAAAGCCAAAAAAAAAAAAGAAAAAGGAAAAAAATTCCATCCAAATTACATTGCTGTTTAGCCATCTCTCAGTCAGGCCCCCTGGGTCTGAACTGTGCTGTAACACAGGATACAGATGTATAGAAAAAAACCTGTCTTAAGTCCTTTTTCCAATTTTCTGAAACCCACCTCCTCTTGAACATACACAATCACTGTAAATTATTCCACAAAAACATTCTTGTGCAAGTAATCTGTCATACTTCCTCATATCTCAACAATTTCTTTATCCAGGATGAGATGATGAAAATATTTTCCTCACCATTAAGTGGAAGAAAACTGAGAGTATGCCGTCATTTTAATGTGACTGGTTTTTGGTGAATAGGGTGCAATAGAGAATGCATAAAGAAGCAAAAATTTATACTCTCAGATGCACACAGCGATAGCCAAGTTAATTGTAGACTCAAATATTGCACACTTCCTTGTTCTCTGTGCAAGTCCTGCAAATGTAGTTAATTTCAAATGCTGTGATGTTTCAGCTTATGTGTCACTTAGAGCTTTCAAGGAGCTTACCAGTGTGGGATGAATAGCAAATATTTTTTGTTTTTAAAATAAAATAAATATATGCAAGGTAGTATTTTCACTTCATATTTTTTCTTCTGTAAGTAAATTCTCAAATACAAATTAAAAACAACTGTTAAATGTTTATAGCCTTATATAAGAGCCCCGCATTTAGTTGTTCTCTGAAAAGAAAAGAAAAAATACATAAAACATTAATTGCTTGCAGCTAAAATGCCTGTATTCCTGGCTCTGCATGAAAGAATGCTGTTGAAAGTAAGTCCTTTATTTGACTTTGGCTTAAAGCAGGACCTGTTTAGGCTAAAATAAAATGATTTCACTCCAAATACAGGAGTAGTTCTTTAGCTGGCATAAATTGTCATAGGTCCCTAGCTGTCAATGGAGCTACAACTACTTAAACTAGCTGACCTACACACAGTATTGTAAAAGCCAGGGAATTTTTTGCCTCCTCATGCACTCTCAGTTACCAGTCCCTGGTTAATCTAGTTCTTACAGTTTTTCAGCATGATTTTTGTTTGTTTGTTTGTTTTAATAAGATGTCTAGCAGAAACATTAAAATAATTTTAGCGAAAAATTTGTAAGTCTGAGGGAAAATGGAACTTTTCTCCTCATTAGATACTACTTGATTTACTGTAACATTACTGTCTTCCTGGAGAGGATCTTCAGGGATTATCTTCATCTCCCAGTCATGAGCATCAAGGAGAAACGGGAAGAAGTAGAAGACGGGAAAAATTACTCACAAGAAGAGGCATAAGAGGAAGAATGTGAAACTGAGCTTGAGGGATTAGTCAGGAAGGGGAATTGGAGGCAGAAACAAAACTGTTGTGCAATGTACACGATGCTAAGTTGTTAAACGGGAGTGGAAGTAAGGACAAGGGTCTGGAAGGCATCAATTAAGTAAATTCAGAAGGCTTCCTGAAGATAGATAGTAATAGTAGTAGTGACAGCAGTAGATGTTTTGGGGTGTGTGAAATTCAGATTACTTGGTGAGGAGAGAAAAGGGGTAAGACAGAAACATACAGGACAGAGAGAAAGAAAATTTAAGAATATAATAATAAGAAAACCACTAAAGGGGACATGCAGGAACAAAGCATTCTAAAGTGAAAAACAAGAGAAGCTACAGACCAAAGAGGAGGTGATGGACAGAGATAGAGCATTTCTTCTATGTCTTGAGATGCTGCCTTTATTCTACACAGAGTTAAATAATTGCAGCATAATACAGAGTTATAGCCTGATATATAGATGTAGCAAACCCTGAGAAGAGCATGTTGCAGAACTATTTTTACACAACTGTAATGTAACGGCAATTTAGGATTTATTTTATACTTCTATGATAAATAACAAGGTTAGATTGTATAGTTTTTGCAGGATCCTTATGGGGGGTTCTAAATCCAGTTGCATGCTTCCAAAATTCCCATTAGGGTGAATTACTCATTCTACTCTCTTGTCAGCTTTTATAAACAGAAAAGCTTGTTCCTCAAGGAGTCAGCCCTGAGATGCGCTTCCCCGCAGGGGTACCCTGAGAGGCATCGTGGCTCAAGGGGAGATCGAGGGTGCCATCCACTGTGGTCCCTGGAAGGCTCAAGGGACTTAGGACTACCATTCATAGGACTGTGAGACAACTGACTGTTAGTACTTTTCCATCCTGGCTATTGTTCAGATTTTTGGTATTTTTCACCAGTTCTGCTATTCCCATACCTTCCAGAATGTACAGTTGTGGTACTCTCCAGATCAGGCTACTGTCCAGGCTGCAGGTTTGGAGATGCAATCAGGGAGTGCCTGCTCATACTCACCTGTTATGGCCATTGTCCATTGACAGTGAAGGACTGATGTAACGTTAGTCAATCATGAACCATAGCTGACTTGGGGGAAAAGCTACTCCACCACAGAGATCAAGGGTTACAGCCTGCTGTGATCCCTGGAGAGCTCAAATAGGCTTTTCTTCAGTTGCTACATGTTCAGGTCGTTGCCTCATAGACAAACTCACATTCCCTACCATGTTCTGGAACTCTGATGTGCAAGGAGCAGTCCCATCAAGGCCTATTGTGGCTCATAAGTCTGAGCAAGGCTTATGTCAAGTGCGGGATTATAGTGAACCCACCACAGAGCCAACGTTCGGTTTTAATGAGAAAGTTAGGATTTCTAGGTATATCCAAATTTCTGTGAAACATCCTTGTACAGCCCTACCATATGCCATAGCAGTGTCACTCATGAACTTCAAATCACTTGAGTTGTAGGATTTAAAAAGCATAGCTAGACTGTCAAAGTGGTTGTTTCTTACAAACTTACAGGAATGGAAGTTTGGCTGATTTGAAGGTGTGATTAAGTGAAGTGTTTGCAGTCACAGAAAATTGCTCTAGACCAAAACCTAGTTAGGTCAAAACAGCATGAAATGTGGTTCCACCAGTGTAAGTTTCCTTGTGAAAGACAGGTTCACAGACTTGTTTTATCAACAGAGGTGAAACCAAAACTACTATTTAAAAAGACTCTATGTGTGTGAATGTTAGGTATAAATCAGTTCACTAAGTGCCCGTGGTCAGCACATCTTTATGTTGTCTCATATTATGACCAAATCAACAAAGTTACTCATCTGTTCATCTTTTAGCTATTTTTTTTTTCTTAATTCAAGCCATTAGGGTAGTTACATGGTATGACAATTGTGTTTTCACTTCCATTTATAGGTAAAAAATACGACTCACTTAAAGACCAGGGAGAAAAAAAATAGAAAAAGAAATATCACAATTATTTGTACATTTGTGAAATGGAAAGTATTTGCAAGAACATTTTCAGATGATACTTTATTTTCCATCTGCATTCTTCCATTTACATTGAGAAAGATTTGAATTTCATGTCCTTGGAAATCTGGTTTCTGGGTTTATAAGAATAGAAAAGTAACATTGTTTGGATTAGTAAAATTTCTTGAGCATAATAAAAAAGAAAAGTTAACTTCAGAATAAACCTGAAAGCAAGAAAGTTTAGCAGATTCCTTCCTAACTAATTCCTATTCTTAAGAATTCCTATTATGCAGAATTATTTGCATCTGCTTTATTTCACCAGGAAATATTTCAGCTTTAAATAGAGCAGCACTCTCTTCAAATGACTCCAGCTTTTACCTAATGATCCAATAAGTTAGTGATTGTTTCATGTGTGCATATTGTGTTTCAGTGGGAAGTTGCCAAGACTTTTATTCAGTGGTAATATTTTCCTCTCACTGATTTTGGATTTCTCTGAGGATCAGCAGTTAACATAGCATTTTCTGTTACAATTAAACTGAAGTGCCAGATATTTGTTTTTTCTTCATTCAATTTTTTAAATTGGGTACTTCCTTAAAAGGCTATCTCAATATAGTAAATGCGCTACCTCTGTGAATGAAGTATGATAAATGATACATGCATTTTTGCCATTAGGGCTTTGTACGAAAGACTTCTGACATCAAGTTTACATCCTAGCAGAAGTAATCTTAAATAGTAAGTTACAGAACAAACTAGCCTGCTGTTCACAAGTGCTAGAGTTGTTTACATACATAGAAATA
Organism: Oxyura jamaicensis; assembly: GCF_011077185.1. NCBI lineage: Eukaryota > Metazoa > Chordata > Aves > Anseriformes > Anatidae > Oxyura > Oxyura jamaicensis. The sequence goes on from NC_048893.1 coordinate 98,820,293, forward strand.
TCCATACACCAAAAATAACAGAAATATTTAGAAAATCCTTAAACTTAGATGAGTGATCTTAAGGAACTAAGTAACAAACTGGTCTGTGTCCAGTGTGGTAAGCAGAATTACATAGGTTTATACTAAAAATCTTAGCTAGGGGGCTGTGAAAATGATCAGATTTAGTTGTCATTAATTTTGCTTCCACCTCTGAACCACAGTAATGGCAAGAGAATTTTGATAGCTGTATTTTTATACCCTAGTGACAGATTTTGAATGATTTGAGTAGGTGATTGTGACTTGCTGGGGTCTGTTAAAAAAAAAGTTGTTGAAACGTTGCAAACCTATATGGCTTAGGCCAAATTGCATTTTGTTATTAGCTTGTTTGTTTGCAGATTGTCTTCAGTCTTCAAGATTTATTTCTCTGATGATGTAAAGAAGTAAGTATAGACTGCTACCCTCAGCCTTCATGGATTACGTCCTATTTATATTGTACAGACCTTTTTTTTTTTTTTTTTTTTGAAATCAAGCCTAAAACCCACCACAACTCTCCAGCTAGTTCAGAGCACTTGATTGCCAAAAACATAAAATTTCTGTAGAATAAAATATCTCTGAGGACCTTTTCTATGTGAAACATTAAATTATAATTGAAAAAAAAATCTAGAGAAATATTTTTGATGTGGTTTCACCTCCCTGTTTTTGGTTGTCCATAGAAAGAAAAATATTTAACAGATCAAATGCAAAACACAGACAAAATATTTTAAACTTCTGCTTTTGATATGCCTTTAAAAGCACAGCTGAGTGGGCTAGTAATTTACACACTAACACCTGGAGTCTTTCTTAGCACAATCATCCAGTAGAGCTTATCAACAGATTCACAGAGAGCTAAAACCTAGAGAATAAAAAACTCAGATGTAGTAAAGTACTACTGGATCAAAGTAGAAAATAGTCTGTAATCCTTGATAGTAAACCCTCTAATGCATGCAAAATGCTTTCATAATTTGACTATAAAGGAGCTAATTTTGGAACTGTTATCAAATTCTGACAGACTCTGATCTTTGATTTACTGTAATATTTTTAAAGCAATATAGATAATATTTAATTATTAGGTTTAGATAGTTTATTTATGCACTGTTTCTTTTGGACCCCTGTGGAGCTTGTAGAGCAATTTTGTCAGATGCAATAGAGATGACCAGTAACAGACAGTCTTTAAGCCAATATTATGTAACCTAAGTAGACAAGAAGTAGTGGAACCAGAGAGAAGAGATAGTGAAATCTTATCCCAGGGCAGCAAGGATCACAGCCAAAGGATCACTCAGGTTTCTTCCACATCTGTTGCTGGTTTGGCAGGCCATATTACTCTTGAGGGATGATTCTTTATTATAGTATATCCTGTTGTGTATCCTATATACTTGTAGTCACATCTATAAAAACCTAGGTGCTGGGTGGGAATTTCAGTCTACTGTTGGTTGGAAATTTAAGAAATATTGGGAGTAATTGACATCTCTTACTTTAAAACATGGTCAGTTGTCTTATATATATATATATATATATATTGTGGGACTTGGTTTTGTCTTTCTTAGAAAATGATGTAGTATTTGTAAATAATGCCTTGAATAAATTGCTTCTAGGCACATGGAATCAATGTGGTTGTTTACCAAGCAAAAATTTCATTGCTGAGAAAAAAGAGCGTTACATTTAAGACTGAAAATATGAAAAGGATGTAATTTTCATTTGTCTGCTAGTACAAGAATACTTCCTGCTGATTACTTAATTATGGATTGACTAGATCAGTCTAAAATGATTTTATTGCCTAAGCACTTCCAGTTTTTGAAAATGAGAAAATCCGCTGGCAGTCTTGACAGAAAGAGGAAACATGCAAAGCAGAAGCATTGCTTGCTCCTTGTCCGTCTAAGGTGACCAATTAAAGCATCCTATTTAGCATACTGAAACTAAAGAGTCAAGCTATTTAATTTGTTAATGTTGCTATTAATTATGTATCAAGCATTGACAGTGTATTAAATTGCATATAGGATGCAAAGGACAGACACGATTCCTTCTGTAAGAGCCCACAGTTTTAACTGTGATAATCATGCAGACCCCACCAGTACATGTGAGGAGCCCCAGAGGAAGGTCCACCTTAAGAGCAGTCTGGGAACTTCATTTGTTTTATTTATGTAGGGGCTATTCTGGTGACACAGAATTTGCAAGAGTACACAGGATGATTGATAGTGTTGAAACCTGGGTATGTAACCTTACAAGGTTCTATGAGCTATGCGTTAGAGCTGATATGCAAAGGTGTCTGAAGGGAGGAGAGAAGCAAAGGAGAATTTCTTCTCAATTAGACAGAATCCATTATAAATTCACAGCTTCTAGACTAAACTATGACCCATATTGCTTTTTTTATGTGACAATATTTACATAAAGGAGCCAGGAGGCTCTCCTTTCTGTAGGAGACTACAGCAATATCTGAGGCTTCTAGCTGATCTTTCTTCACTCTATTCTTGCACAGCAACTGCAGTTATTTCCTGTTATTGCCATGGGTACTTTCAATAACAGGTACCAAAAAAAAAGTTTGACATAGTGATATTTCCCTAACAGGTACCTGTAAACACTGATATGCATATATATATTTGCAGAGAAGATTTCTAAGCCATGTGCATATTGGAATTAAATAAATGTATTTCTGGAAGCAAGAAAAATAGTTTATTCTGAATTTCACTAAAGAAACGTCTAAATTCTTAAGCATAGACTATTAGTTCTGATAAATCATATGCCTGTAGTGTGAGACTTAATATTCAAATTGGCAGAAGTTCTGGCCTTTTTGATACATATGTGTTATATTCAAGTAAAACATCTGAACTACTAGAATATCATACACCAAAATCTGTGTAAAAGTTACCATTCTGCACTTTACACCATCAGATTTAGTAAAAACTTACTTTGGTTTATATATTTTATATGTTTCTGTTTTAGTTCAAGTGTTGCAAGTGACAATAGATCATTTTATTTTTAATTATATTCATCCTTCTAAATTCTTTTCAGCATTATATATCAACATGTGAGCAAAGTATACCGAATAATAGCATATGAAATGGTGTTGCTCTAGATTACAGTATGGAAAAAATGGAAAATGACTTCTGAATAAATGAGAGCTGAGAGAATGTTGGATTCAAAATAAACAATCCACACTTCAGTACAAAGCCATATTGCTTGTAATATGTTACTAATTTTTTCACTTGCTGAAGATTTCTCCTTCTCACAGAAATGCAGCAGATCACTAGCTGAAAGAAGCTGCATAAGTACTATATATACTGGTTATAGAAGGAAATATACATAAATTAAAAGGGCCTGAATGACTGCTTGGTTTTAATTGGTCTGTTTAAATCATATTAAGCAGATTGGACGCAAGTATTGGAATCAGTTCTGTTAATTTAGGTCAAAACCTAATGAGGGCCCAACAACCCCAAACAGAGCTACGGGCTGGGAGATGTGTGGTTGGAAAGCTGCCTGGCAGAGAAGGACCTGGGAGTATTGGTTGACAGTCGGCTGAATATGAGCCAGCAGTGTGCTCAGGCGGCCAAGAAGGCCAGCAGCATCCTGGCTTGCATAAGAAACAGCGTGGCCAGCAGGTCCAGGGAAGTGATCGTCCCCCTGTACTCGGCTCTGGTGAGGCCGCACCTCGAGTACTGCATTCGAGTACTGCATTCAGTTTTGGGCCCCTCGCTACAAGAAGGACATGGAGGTGCTTGAGCGAGTCCAGAGAAGGGCTATGAAGCTGGTGAAGGGTCTGGAGAACAAGTCTTATGAGGAGCGGCTGAGGGAGCTGGGACTGTTTAGCCTGGAGAAGAGGAGGCTTGGGGCGACCTTATTGCACTCTACAGGTACCTGAAAGGAGGCTGTAGTGAGGTGGCGGTTGGTCTATTCTCCCACGTGCCTGGTGACAGGACGAGGGGGAATGGGCTAAAGTTGCGCCAGGGGAGGTTTAGGTTGGGTATTAGGAAGAACTTCTTTACTGAACGGGTTGTTAGTCACTGGAATAGGCTGCCCAGGGAAGTGGTTGAGTCACCATCCCTGGAGGTCTTTAAAAGACGTTTAGACGTAGAGCTTAGGGATATGGTTTAGTGGAAGATTTGTTAGCGTTAGGTCACAGGTTGGACTTGGTGATCCTGGAGGTCTCTTCCAACCTAGACTATTCTGTGATTCTGTGAATTTTTGTCTTTACAGCACCAAGCAGAATCAGACCAGCAGGCAGTCACAATAACGTTTGATGCATGATGGAGAGTACCACAGGATTTACAACTGTTATCAGGCAAAAATAGTAAAGTATCCTTTATTTATTGAAATTATTTCTGGAATTCTTACTTCTAGGCATAAATCATAAAATCATGGAAACATAGAATGATTTGGGTGGGAAGGGACCCCAAAGATCGTGTAATCATAGAACCATAGAATGATTTGGGTTGGAAAGGACCCTTAATGATCATCTTGTTCCAACACCTCCCACTAGACCGGGTTGCTGGGATGGGGCATCCACAGCTTCTCTGGGCAGTTCCAATGCCTCACCACCCTCATCACGAATAATTTCTTCCTAATATCTAATCTAAACTTACCTTGTTTTAGTTTAAAACCATTATCATTTGTCCTATTGCTACACTCCCTGATAAATAGTCTCTCCCCATTTTTCCCATAGGCCCCCTTTAAGTACTGAAAGGCCAGTATAAGGTCTTCCTTTCGCTTTCTAGACTGATCTTCAACCTTCTCAGCCTCAGCCTGTCTTCGCAGAAGTGCTCTAGCTCCCTGATCATCTTTGTGGCCATCCTCTGGACCCATTTTAACAGACCTGTGTCTTTCTCATGCTGGGGACCCCAGAGCTGAACTCAGTACTCCAGGTTGGGTCTCACAAGAGCAGAGTAGAGGGGAGAATGAAGGTGAAGTCTGGAACAAAGAGCTTTCAATAGAGAAAAAGAGAAGGTAAGTACATTGTGGAGCATATGGGGGATCTATAAATGATTCTTTAACAATCCCTTTAGTTACTTCCGACTTTCCAGTTCCTAAAGGAAAAGTAGTGAGATACTGTGACAGGGGATTAAGGTGGAGAGGCAGGTTAGCTCTTTTTACCAACATTTTCATTTCTCAGTAGTGAAGTCTAGATAGGAAGTCTTTCTTTTGGGTTGAAAAGTCAAGCTCCTTCTTATCAAAAATGCTAAATTTACCTTTTCTTGGAGTGTAGTATAGATGTTACCAGCCTTATTTTAAAGCTCAGTAACCTAGATGTGGGATAACCAATTTCTGCACCTGGGGAGAGAGACATACTTTTTGTAGGGACTTTTTTCACCAATAAGCTGTTAAGTATCCAATTGTAATTATAAAGTTTTGATGATGGATCATCTCTCCTACTACTGGGCTAACACGGGGCAGAGATCCACCAAATAAAGAAAAAATATGTCCATAATTTATGTAAGGTGAGATGCTCAGATACCATGAATGAATTAGGAAGCTTACTCACACTCCATGAAATGCTTATAAGGTGGTTATAACCCCTTCCCAGAAGCTGCAAAATGAGTGGTGAATTCAGTGGAAAATACAAAATGAAAATATGAAATTAAAGCCTAATAATGCATGTGCACAAGGAGGGTGAATTAAAGTTATGCTGGTATCTCACAATTTTTGACTCCTTAACTCTAACATCCAGTTTTTCAGGTCCCATTCATGTTAGCTCAACTGTATAAGTATTCCACACATTCGATTACATTTGAATTTATTGAATTTTTAGATACTTTTTTTTTTCTTTTCCTGTCAAATATTTACAAAAAGAAAGAAAGTAAATCCCACGAATTTATGTTTACATATAAAGTGCAAAATGTCTTTTGAAAAATTCTGTAACCTGATTTTGTTTCTGATTTAAGACATGTGAGTGCCTTCTTTCCCAACAGCAAAAACTCTCTGTGGAGAAAAGAAATGAAGACCAAATCAAACACTCAAATCTTTTTAGTTTGCACAGCATGTTACACTTCATGCAGAAGGAGCCACTTGAAATTCAAAACAGCACTTCATACTTAATCACCTTCCACACTGCACAGGGTGAGCTAACATTTGTGCTTATCTAAGGAGCAGTTACATACATGGGAATGAAGAATTACTTGACACTTGCTAATAAAAACTAATAACCATGTGGGTCACACAAGACTACAGCCAAATAAAAAGCTTCAAACTTTAGGGATTATCTACTGTTTATAGGGACACCAAATTGTCACTGATGCATAAGTGCATCTGAAGACAGAACTGAGTCCCCCATTTCAGAGAACTTCAGCTGACTGGCAATGTACAAAAAGTGGACATGGTAGTTTTGTGTTGAACTGTGTGTAGCTAAGCTGATGTATTTTAGATAGTCTTAATAGACACAAGTAAGATGACAATCTGTAAACGCAATGAAGAGTTAGAACCATTTTCAATGATTCAAATTTCAATGATTTAGTCATAATATTGGATCAAGTAACTCAAAGGCTCAAAGTCTCTCTTCAGAGAGAAGCCCTAATGGATTCTATGGTTTCCCTGGGCAAAAATTAATTTGGATTAAGTTTCTAAAGAAAATATTGCCTGAGTATATGAAGAGACATGTTCTGACATTTTCATATAGTATGCATTTGAAGAAAATCAGTTAATTCATAATTATATATTTTTGTACATAATATTAGATTATATAAATAGGAGCACGTTAATAGATTTATTTGGCAGTGAAAGTTTGTCTTATGTGCATTACTTAATAGCATTTAATCCAATCAAGGTTAAAAGTCCAAATGATGGAATAATAGGTAATTCTGTCTCTTAAATATCTGTGCATTGTCCAGAATATCTGTGTGTTTTCTAAAGTTCCTTTCAATATCTAGTTTTCAGTAATTCAGCAGATGAATTGCATTTTCTTATATGCTTATTAAAACCTTGGAGGAAAATATCCCTTTCATACTGCACCTTATTGAAAGGCAAATATGGTCTTCGTCTACTTACAGAAATCATATCTATACTCTTTGGGATTATCTTTAACTCATTACAGATAAGAGCTTTTTGATACAATATACTCTATTCTATACTTTTTAATAGAAAATGTAAATGCTCATTCCTTATCAAAAGTGTCATTCATAACATTTTTATTTAATTTTCCTGCCAAATAAATCTATTCTTCTGAAAGATTTAATATATGCGGTAATTATTTTGAGTCTTGATTAAATCATTCTGAGCATAAAGAAGTAAGAACTTCAGCTAAGTTTTTCATACATCTGTATATCTTTCTCTCTCTTGCTCTCTCTGTGCATGTTTCAGGTCCTGGGTGGATTCAAGGTGATAAGCCCTTGAGAAAACCATAATATGATTATCTTGCAGAGAGGTGGTAGAATAAATAAGATTATCCATAACAAGCTTAGCCACTGATGAGTTCAAGCTGTGCTGATACAGAAAGTCCTGACACAATCATAAGGTAGGAACAGAAAAAGTATGTGCTTGCAAAGGAAAGAATAGCGCTTGAACTATGAAGCTTTCCATGATTAATGCAAATGCACCTATAGCCTTTTAGATGGAAGCTTCACTACATTTTTGAAACCTCCTTCATAGAATATTCAATTGCAGACTTTAAGTCTCTTAATGCATATCAACATCAATATTATTTAAAGTGTGAGCATTTTAAGCTAAATCAATTGATTGATTGATTGATTGGCTTTAAGGATGTTTTAACATTTGTCTGAGTTTGGAGTTATCCCTATCTGTGTTTGTGAATTAATAGTTTTGATGAATTATGTTGATATGATCAAGTAGGTTGTGACAATAAGCCTGAGTATGCAGGCTGTCTTCCTAGGCTGTGAAGACAGCTACTAAATGTCACCCACACTAATCTTACTATAGGGACAGCCGGCATTAGTTGTTTGTGTTTTTTTAGGTAACATCTATTTTTGAGTTTCTTGTTTAAATCCATCTTTAAATCCAGTAGTTCACAGATGTTCCTCTTCTCCAACTCCACTAAAATTAGTAAAAAAAAAAAATTGCTGTGAAAATTAATCCAATCTTCACTGCTTAACTTAGTCTTCTGAATAAAGAGGAACACATTTGATGGATCTATCCTATAGACCAATGTCAAGTAACAAGAAACTTAGTTTGTTATGATTAGTTTTCTAATATTCCTGACATAAAAAAATAGCATATACAAAAATCAAAAGGTTTCTTCAGTATTGAAAGGAAGTATACAGTTTCAGTTAATACAAAACAAACAAACAAAAGCAATTTTTTTGTTGTTGTTTGTTTCTTTGTTTCTTTGTTTGTTTTTAAATACTGGTAACAGAACCAGCTTGCTACAACTTGATTTCCAGAAGCTTAGGGTATAGGTTTTTTTAAACACCATTGGCTATTTGGTCATGTCATAGTGTAAACACTCTGAGGCTGGAGGCATTTTTGACTAAAGAATCCAGTTTTAGATAATCGGTTTAGAGCCTAAGAAAATCCTCTAGGTCAAGATAAAATCCATTTTTTTTGCTAAATGATATCATCATGTTGTGGGAACTATATGCTTTTAGAGACATTGTTACTTTGGGCTATCCACTGTGCCAAGAAATAAAGTATTTTAATTAAAAGATGGCTCAGTTGTAAGCTGATAACGAACAGAAAATATTTGTTTATTATTAATATAATACAGGTAAAATGCATAATTTTTATGACTCTGCAGTTGAGGTATGTGAAATAACCATCTGTGAAGAAAGTAAAAGATCCAGCTAAGGAAAAAAAAAAGGACACATTGAATAAATTGATCAATATTCTATTGAATTTATTTTAAAAAAAAGTATAAAGAAGTCAACAACTGAAAGAAGAGAACCTAATGATATTATATTACAGCTTTTATATACTAGAGCTTCATTCTGTTACAGAATATTGGAGGAAATGTCAGAACTTTACATGTAATTCATCACAAGTAGTTATATGCTGTAAGGTTGTACTTAGCATACATCTTTTTTTTTTTTTTTTTTTTTTTTTTTTTCAGTGATACCATCTATTTTAAACAGAGATCTTTTTGATTTCAAGCAGCCTGAGGCTAGAACTCTTAGCAGTCTGAGAACAACAGTTACAGGAGGGTGTAACAAAGATTCTATTCCAGTAGTAAAAAGAAGGGGGTTTTGATAAATTAGATTCTTTTCTGTGGTATTTATTTTCATGATCAAGTCTCTAATCTTCATACGTTAAAAACTATTGATCCATACCTTTTTGCATAGCTATGGAATTAACTTCAGTGTCATATTTTCTTGTTAATCCAAAGGTAGTTGTTATTGTTTTTCTTTTTCCTCTCTCTGTTTTCCTTTATGCTTTCACTTTTTCTTTTGTTTTCTTGATTGTGCTCAGGAAAGAACCACATGCTAATTCCTCTAGCATTCAATAGATGCATAAGGTAAAACTTTGTTATTATTATTATGGCTTTTAACTATCCTTTTAAAATTCTTTCTCACAATCACATAAGAAACAAACTCTTTTTAGTAATAACACTGTTTTAGGACAAAAGTCTAGCAAAAGAGAAGCAAGTGTAGGGGAGCCATTCCTATTTTGTTATCTTCCTGTGTGAACCAGGAACTGACACAATTCTTACTGTTTCTAAAGTGATAGATACATGTAAAAGCCTTTAAACAGTTTAGAGTAGAATATATTCACATCTTTATATGTTCATATATTTTTGTTTAAAAAGGTATGCTGAAAGTGTATATCTCATATCCATATTTCATATGCAATGATATATTTGCAGTTATGTAGTGTGAGTAAAGCCAGAATCAGACTCCTCTTGTTCAAAGGAACTAGCAAGTTGCTGTTAGTAGACCACTACTGAGGCTTTGGACAGCCTGTTCATTAGTCTCTGCAGAGAAATACTTGGCCATATAGACAGTCAACATCCATGGTGAGGTTACATAGCTGCCACCTGGTACTTTAATGAGATTGAAGGCAATTAAAAATAATTACCACCGCAAAGTCATTAAAATTCTGTAGGTTTACTCAACTCTGGCCCTTCATAATTGCTGCAGAACATTTTAGTGTACCTCAAAAATCACAGTGAAACTCAACTATCATATTTTATATTAGGAACTGAGACAGAAAAAGAATCACGAAGGTTTATTTCAAGGAAGAAAATGTACTTATTAAATACAAAACATTTTGATAAGGTATTGAGGAGGTTAGCATTTAAATCTTATTGCATATTAGAGGCTTCATCATCTAAGCACATTTGAAAGTCTTTCTGGACATTCTTCCCAGGTTAAATTTTTTTGATATGTATGTACATATACACATTTTTTGGTCTTGATGTTTTCAAAAGTAAAACTATCGGGAAGTTTTCAAGTTTTCAAGGCAACTAAACAGATAAGATAATGAAAACTTAATAAAGGAAGATAAAGCATATAACTTTCAACACGATGGTTTCCGTATTATTGTTTACTAGCAGTGTCATGGGAGAATTCACCACTTTTTGTGGCATCTTGTGGAAGGCCTTTGTTTTCCGTGACTGTAGAAAAATACTTGTATTTCCAGGTAGGATTCTGCTCTAAACAGCTAACCAGTAAGTGATGCCACTTACATGGCAGGAACTTTTAGAGACCAATACATCTCTTTTCAGGGATCAGCCTAATGCCCTTTTGCAAATAATGCATCAGTGAGTTCATGAGGCTGTTATAGCACTATGTAAGATAGCACTAGATAAGATCCTTTTATCCTAGCCCATAAAGACATTACCAGATCCCACTTGTGTCTGCCAAAGTCAATCACATACTCTGTGTTAAGTTCACTGACTAAACAAAATGGTTCTTTCTGGTCTCTTTCTGATCTGGAGAAAGATCTCCAAACATTGAGTAATGAGTGTCTTTAACTAGATCTCAGAAATATGGTGATGAAGTGACTTTTTGATTTTTCTGTATTCTTGTTTTAAACATTTTAGCCAGACAGGAAATAAAGAGAGCACAGCATGCATATACCATACCCTGCATATAGTGTGAGCCAGAAGTCAGAGTCTTATAAACAGTACAAACCTTGGAATACACACACAGTCATAATTGGCAAACAAGTGATTTATGAAGACTTTGAAAAAGAAACAAATTATCTTTAATATCTAAAACATTTTGGTACTGTACATTAATCTGAAGTTCTGTGGTGTCTTCTGGGAGGCACCTAACTCCTGAGATACCGAGTGTCTGGTAGGATAAGGAATATTTGCACAAGGGAGGCAAATTAAAAACAGTATTAGACAGATTGGAAGGGCAGGGTTAGGAGTTTTGCCAACAGTAAAGAGTGCAGAGGCTGGCCTCCAGGTGGAACTTCACTGCAGTGTAGGTGCAGACTTCCTGCATCCCCTTTCTGTCCTTCAAACTGAAATGTGAGATAAACTGAAAAAACTGCAGGTATAGTTCACACAACTCATCTTCTGTTATTCTGTTATGGTAGAGTTATACTACCATAAAGCTGCTGGAGGTATAGCTGTAACTGAGGCAGATATGACAGTTTGCAGGGTTCTATACAAGAATTTTTTTTTTGGTCTAGTCATATATTCTTATTTAACGTTATTTGACAAATACTGCACCATATTATGAAGAAATGCTGTTATCTTAAACCAGAAGTTTAATAAGACAATGTTCAACTCCAGAAATTTTCAGATTTTAATTCCTCACTGTCTTAGCCATAATTTTCTTTTACATCTGCTTTCCCTTACAAAATAAATGGATCAATGCATGATGTGCCAGAGGACTGATAATTTTTCCTAAAGACTATAATCCATTTTTTCCCATTTCAGAGTACAGTTATTAATGATGGCAATATATTTTTTATTTTCCTTTTCTTAGAAATGTGTTAGTCTCCATATTAGCAGAGACAAGTCATCATACTGCAAATTCATGCTGTCGTTTGTTATTACAGAGGACAATAGCAACATGTTATAACAACTGTGTGTTTTGCTGCTGGTTTATAGGTATCAGGTATATAATCACTTGCTATGTTGTGGCAGCCAGGAAGACAATACAATGCATTTCATTGTTGCATGAGAATTTACAGCAATATGTACAAATTCAAAAAGTGAAATACTACCTTCTGTGGCCTTTTGTATTTATATTCAAAATGGTGCAGTTGCTGTGAGAGAGGACAATAACAAGAGCTGAACACAATTTCAGAGGTCTAATGAATTAGATTTTTTCTTGTCTCTCTTGAAAATACTACATTCAGCAGTTTCAGCAATGGCAAGCTCATCTAATTAAATTAAGTGCCTTAGCCATCAGTGCCAACAACACTTCATAAGGCTTATGTACTAAAGTTTTCTGCTATTGCTAATCTGGCATGTGTCCCACACAATTTAGAGAATGACTATAAGATGCTATAAATACTTGAGTCACTAAAGGTAGACAGCAGGTTTCTGCATTGTGGTGAGGATGGATGAAAAATGTGAAGAGTTTTCTAGATTTGTACCTAGAATATTTTTCATCACCTATCCATGAGCATTTTTCAATTAATATATGGTCACATTTCATTGCTTTTGTTCATTTTAAGATATAGTCACATTGACTTAAGTGGTATTTCTCTTGCAGCAACGTGCTCCTCCCTGTCACTGCAAAGTGAGGAATCCATCCACCAGTGCACTGAAATGGTCCATGTAATTATTATTATTATTATTTTTTTCCCAAAAGAAAAGGTCAGCCTTACGCAAACTCCTTGTTGATAGTGATCCTTAGTCTGGGGTGTCTCTTAAAATATTCCCCAAATCGTTTGCACATGGATGACTGATTATTGGCATGACAAAAGAGTGTTTAAGTCTGGGCTATTTCTGGAAGCAATGCAACATAAGGGTCCATAGAGAAGAATAGTTGGTAACAAGGACCTGACTTCCACATCATACGGGTTTCAACGTCAGAGTAGTCATCTGGACCAGATTAGTATCTGGTTGCCAGAACTGAAAGTCCCTTAGCATTCATTCAATTTTTTGAATGAAATTTTAATTTCATTCAAAAAAAAAAAAAAAATCCTTTCACCCTTTCCTGTTGCTTTCCACAGTGAGAATCAAAGAGTGGCTGGTGTGGATGACTGGAAGTTTTGTTTGAAAAGTGGAATTATTATAAAAACTAGCATGCTAATGTGGAGATATTCACAGTGGAACATATTCCAGTGCCTGGGAATGCTCCATGGATTTTTTTTTTAGGCAAATCTTGTTTTTGTGTCACTGCAGTTGTGCAGGAGCCTATCTAGGATGCTGTGTAAATAATTAGATCCATTGCTGTGTTTCTTTTGTTTGTGCCTTAGCTTGGCTACTTGTTACTATTCTAGCAGACTGCTTGGAGTCAAAACACCAGCTGTAAAGGAGAAAAAGAAAGAAAAGAAGTTAATATCTTGCAGAGAGATCTGTAGAGGGAATGCTAATGTTTTTTACAGAAACAAAGATGAACTAGTCACTGCAAAATACCGACATGGTGTTCCTAACAAGGTTATTTCCCCAAGGCTTATGTTAACATCAGATAGATGAATGTTAGACTGTTAGGAAAAAAAAAGGGGGGGAGGAGGTGCAATTTAGAACAACAGAAAGTTTGTGAGTAAGTAAAAACTCTTTGGAAAGAGAAACTTTGGAAGGAGTCTCTCAACACCAGCACTGCAGAATTAAGCCTCTGCAAGTTGTGGCTTAGAAAAGTGGACTTGCACAGTTTGAGAAGTAGTGACTGGCAGATTGAATTTACCCTTTGCCTTGGAAAGCAGAAATTATGTCACTTCAGGAAGGAGCTCTTTTAGTTTAAGTGGCAGCTAGCAAAGATACCTAGAGGGGGATAGCTTGCAAATATCAACTGAAAATTGGCTTGTCATATTAACACAGTTGGAAAGGATGATGCCACCCAGGATCCGATTAAAGCATCACTTATGTATCCAGAGAGAACTTGTCAGGTCTGGGGGGAATCCATTGGGGAATACATGTAGATATAAAATACTATTTGCTTTATGGATGTATTCAAGGGTAAGAAAAAACAGAAACAAGTGATTAAAATCACACACGCTTTTTTTTTTTTTTTTTTTTTTTTAATCTGAAAGGAATAGTTATTGCATAAGCAATATTTAGAATTTATGAAACTGTGAATGGCTTAATTAACTTAGAATTAAAAAGATTATCATGGTTATCCCAATTAAAACTATTGTAAACAAAGAAATGAGAACTTATATTTGACAAATTCATACTGTAGCTGGCACATCCCGATAGTTTCAGGAAATGAAACAGCAATTTCTCTAGCAGAGACACAAGGCCAGCTGATGTCAATAATGTGCCAATGATGCCATGTGCCAATCTATGCCACATGGAAATGATGAATTTTAGTTCTGCTTTAAGCAAAATCTCATAGCAGTTCTGAATATTGCAAGATGAAAATGCCAAAAAATCCCCCCACAAAGCAGTTATAAATGTTTCATGGATGGCTGGGACCATCATGTATATGAATACAAGTTGAAAATAAGTAAGATTTTAATTTGTGTAATTTGAGATTATCACTTAAAAGTGAATGGGACTCTGCTTCTACAGATCATGAAATTTTCTAGAATCATATCAAGTACCTCCCCATTAAGAATGATATCTGTTTTGTGGGCTTTTGAGCCATTTTATGCCACTTAATAGGAAATATAGAGAGCTATAACCTCAAGCCGAATAATATTATTTTGCACTGCTAGAAAAGGATAACTTTGGTTTAGTATTTAATCAGAAAACAAATTCACCTCTAATTTCTTCCCCTGATGGGGGAAATGAGCAGACTGACCCCAAGACCTCCCTGAGTTCTGTGAGTTTTCAGGGCTGTGGTCCTTCTCTTGAACCCAACATTCAAAACTCTACTAGAAAAAAAACGGTATGTAACACAGTAAAAATAGGTGGGAAGAAAGTCTGTCTTCTGTGCTGTGAATAAGCTGTGCTAAATTCCAAATCCAAGCATCAAGAAACAACATGGAGAAGGTCTTCCTTGTATTATCCTGTTTTATTATTAATTGAAAAAAAAAGGAAATCATCAAAATTAAGGAGGTCTAAGGCAACACAAAGTTTTCGGTATTAAAAGGAGAAATATCAGAGGCACACCAATTCGGCTTTAAGTTTCATTTTACTCTTAAAAAACATACACAGATAAATTGTTTGTTTCATAAAAAGACAGATGCTACTCATTAAATCTAGGAATATCTCAGGAAGCCCCATATAAAATCTTCCATTTGTCTATTAGTGAACCTAAGTATTTGGTCTCCCATAACTCAGAATACACAAGTGTGAGCACTCACGGCAAAGTTCTTTGGCTAATTGTTAATTGGCTTCAGTTTCAACAGACAAGGTTACTAGAAATTTGGGGGAGACTGCATGATTTTTTTACTTGGTTAGTCTCACTTACCTAATTTAATAGAGCTATGCCAGAGGGTAACATTTTACAATAGCAATATTGAGAAAGGTCAAGTGTCTTACTTTAGAACTCTTCAAATTTCCATAAAGATATTTTTTAAACAGTGATTATCTAAGAAAGGATTTAAGCATAGATCTCTAGATATTGGATCATGCTTAAAGTTAATAAAACTTGATGCTCAAAAATAAAAAGAGAGTAATGTTATTAAAATGAAAAGGAGGGAAAATCTGCTTTCTTCACATATATTCTCCCAATATTTATTGAGAATGTTAAAACATAGTAACCACTTTTTTCACTCTCTAAAAATGCAAACTTTTCTCCAAAAAAGGAAAAATATAGTCATGCTATAAGTACACATGAAAAAAATACAAGCATGCAATTTCAAATTAAGATACTTATTTTAAATATTTTTGTTTCTTTTTGTGGTTAGTTCTGGTATTTATTTATTCTTAGGCTGGATGCCCTAGAACGTAAATCTTTGCTGTGAAAAAGCTACACAAAAGCTGCAATGCTGTTAGAGCAGAAGTTGTGTTCCTTGTATGTTCTTTTTCTGCTAGTTTACCTTGTTGAATAACTCAGTTGTTCTTTTGGGCTTCAGGCTTTCTAACCTGGTCATGGAAAATTACGAATTCACTGCATGTAGCCAACTTCTATAAAGAAGCCCACAGATTTTGGGACTCCAGTGGAATATAAAGGCTAGAAAAGAAAATAAGTCTATCATCCTTTCATCTGTTTTCATGAGTGGAGGGAGATAAGCTCTTTCACCATGCTCCTTGTTCTGTGTACCAAGAAAGCATGCACATGTGCGAAGTAACTAGCAGGGAACAGAGCTCAAAGTTGCTCAAGAAGCAATACAAAAGTATGGTAGATTTTGACAAGTCTACATAAAACTTCCAGATGGCAAATCTCTCCTAAAAAATATATTTATTTTTTATTAGTAACAAATTGCTGTTACAGCTTTGAAATATGCTATTGAATTTAAAGTTCTATAATGAAGGCTATTGTGCTCTCAAATGCACGGATCTAGAAATCAAACATTATCTAACAGTTTTAGAGAAATCTGGGAGAGTATGAAGTATGAGAAGTATGTGTGAAGTATGAGAGGATGAAGTATGGGAGTATGAAGGTATGCTGTAAAGTGTCAGACTACTTCTGCAGAAAACGGTCACTGAATTTTTACTTTCTGAAAGGAGAATACAACCACACTTTGAAAAAGCATATCATGAACAGTTTTGGATAATCACCCAAAATTTACTTCAAATACTCAAATAAGGAAACTTTTAAAAGATTTCTAAATCAATACCTATTTTTCCCTTAATTTCCCTTACTTTATTAACTGAATGGAGTTGTGTTTGATATCAGGTTACCAGCTTAGCTTCTGCATCCCCTTACTGCAAAAGGACTTCAGAATTTCACGTTTAAATTTATAAATTTATACAGGCTCCCCTTCCTGCCTCACTTGACAGGATCTTGCACTAAATTGTAAAGGGTTTATTAATTTTATTGCATAATATGAAAACATGCAACATTAGAACTTCTCTGCCTGAGACATTAAACAAACACATTACCGCAGGGTAAGAAGTTACTGTGTTCTGGCAGGTTCAGAATAATATCTGAGTGCTCTTAGCCTGTGGCAAATGCAACTTAATTTAAGTTAGCATGAAAGAAGGCTAAGCAAGCTCAATTTATTTTGCGTTTGCCATGGGCTAAAAGAATTCATAGTGGACAGTTACTGTAGATCAGCTACTGAGTTTGTGAAAGTGGTTCTTTTGTTTGTTAGGTTGGTGTGAAATCAGAGAACTATCAGGATAAAAATCTGTAATATCGGTATTACATAATACCAGTATCCCAGTAATCTGTTAAGTCATCCATCTTCAGTAAACCTAGGGTGAAATACTAGACCAAATGAATTTGACACGAAGGAAAAGAGATTTGGAGAGGCATTGTTTGGGGTGGACATTGTTCACTTTTTAAACTGCAGTCAATATTTTCCCAAGTAACTCATATATTGCCAAGCAAGCATAAGAAAACAAACAACAAAGACCATACTTTTGTATTTTCAAGTAAAATTTGACTTGTAATTATAATGAATGGGACTGCATAAAACACCAACTCTTTTTCCCTGGATGTCAGTGCAATTGTACCAGTGATATAAACGTGAGCAGAGGTATGTTCCTTCTCGTTGTCTGTTCCTTGTCTCCTCTCCGTTTTACTCAGCTGTGCACAGCCATTCAAATCTGCTCTTGAAATTGTAGCGTTCTGGAGTGTAATAATAGGATGGTTTTTGCTTTTCTTGCTCACATGTGAACATAAAGTACATTTCCTAACAGAGAACTTATTTTATATAATATTATATGGAAAAATTCTACAATGTGAGGCTGTGCCACTTCATAAAGGGCAAAAGTAAAATAAGGAAAAAAATAGAGAAAAAGGATTTCTGGCTTTATCAAAGCTAATGGCTAATGATTAAGGCTTTCAAGAGGGAAAGAACGTTTCCCTCAATTTTCACATATAGATTTTATTTTCCCCAAAGGAGAAAAAAGGCATTTTCCAGTGTGAACATAGTGCAGAAGTCACTGCAGAAAGTTTGACAACTGGTGCCGTTAGAAGATGTCAGACTGTGAGTTCATAATGGTGCTTTTCACTCTTAACATCTACTAATCAATACATTTGTTACAGACTTTCTGAGCTGCACATTATATAAGTGAGGGGTAGCATGACTTGGGCCACATAACATGTCATGTTTGAGAAGCAGGGCTATGACATGTTTCTTTGCTGACTGCCACACGATTCTGCAGCCCATTCTGCTTTCCTTTGGCACGGGCTACAAGAACTACATTTCCGTTGGCCCTGCCAAGGGTGTATCATGACACTGAAAGATCTTCATTTATACGGTGGATACAGTTATACTCTGTTTGGATTTCAAGCCAATCAAACCTCAGCCTTTTCTGGTCTGGAAGACAACAGCATCATTAATCCAAAGTTACAAGACATAGTAGAGTGCAGAGGATATTATCGGAGACTCAGTTTTGTACAAGCAGAGCTGACCAGAAAATAGAAATGCATGCAGTTCTTGAGTATAGGCAGATGAAGGCCACTGGGGCAGCTGCCTTCAAGACTATCATGGGTACACTGTGATGATGTGAGAGGTGTCTGAAATTATGGCCAGCATAGTCAACGTCTCATTGTTAGACTGAAATTAGATTTGTTTTGCCTTCTCCTACAGCCTGTTAACAGCAGACATGTGAGCACTGAGTGCTGAAGCTTGGCTGAAGACTCTTCAGGCACCTGAGACTCCTGGGTCGAGGCTGGAAGCCCCTCTAGAAGAGGAGAATTTGGAGATGGATCAGCTTGATATTTTGGTTTAAACAGGTCTATTATTCCTAGAGGAATAATGTACTGTGTACATCAGCTTTACTCCAGGCTTAACAGAGAAAATACAAATGTGATTTGAATGAAGGAGAAGAATAAGTGGTGACAAATTTAAAAAAAAAAAAAGTAGAAAAATTAATGATATGCAGTCTCCAGGGGGTTCTGACTACCTTGTCTATTTCTGAGCAGTAACTTGGGTGCAGTTATGGTTGAATACTTGGAAGAAATGACTCAAATATCAGTACCTTGGACATTGGAGGTTACTAATGAGGCAAGGATACACCCTCTGGGAACCTGGCTCTTACATTCTACCCTGAAGGTGAAAGCAAGAAAATATGTGGGAAGGGCTCGTGACTTTCCTTTTAACTTACAAGTCCCCGTACTTAAATTTTCATCCTTTTTGTTTGTTTTTGGTGTGTGTGAAATTGCTAATAGGCCCTTTCCAAACCTGTCAGATCACTCTGCTTTGCTATTGAAGGTTCTTTGGGATGTTGCTTTTCTACTTAGTTTCTTACCATGGCTGGACATGAACTATAACTACCTTCATAGGTGTCAGAAGCTACACTATCTAAATCTGGCTTTGCAACCTGTAAGAAATCCCATACCAGAAATGGGGTCTATTATGCTACACTGTCAATTCTCTTTCAACTTGTTGTATATTCATAGAGTCTATATGTAACACAAAAGAGATTTCAGGAAACAGGACACTGGCTAAACTCTCATTGTGCAAATGTATCTGCTACTTACACACAGAGCAAATTTTCAAATTAACTGGTAACAAAACAGTTACTTGAAAGCTTTAGATGTCAGTCTCTGCTGCATACATATTGTATGTAGAGCATTAGAAACTAAAGGAGATTTTAAATTCTAAGAAGAAAAAGCTGACATGAATTACGAGAGAGGTTAAGAAAATGAAAGATAACTCTCACCTTCTGAAAAGCTGATAGGCAACTTAACTGCTGGGGTGCTTTAGACTAATGTGTGTAAATTATGTTTGAATCAAAATGGTTCCATTTCTGCCAGCTCAGAGAGTAGGCAAAGCTGCTTCAGCCACCTGGATCTAAGCCTTGGAACTAGAGCAAGCTTTTAATCACTTTCCCGTTCTATTTCCTCATTTGTAGAAGGATAGCATTACTTACATTTAAAAAAATCCTGAATATTTACTATGAAAGAGCAAAATATTCATTGCAAAAGATTGTCCTATCCAAGAACGAGAAGCTAACTGCTAGACTGTTGAATAATAGTAATTTTTTCTCTTTTTGCAGCTATTAAGTTCATCATTCAGCCTGTGACAGCTTCAGTGGGTTGGAATACCCATAAATTAATGTTTAGGGCACTTTCCTGTAAAAAAAAAGATTATCCTGAAGCAATAACGACTAAGATGCTTTACATCTCAAAGTGAGCAAATAAGCTATTTGTCATTTGAAATGAAGAACTGTTTGGGAACATAATACTGTGACTGGGTTGAGGGGTTGGACATCAGGGAAGTGCCTTGCTGCAATTAAATCAGAAGTTAAGGGAAAAAAAAAGAAAAAAGTTAAGTAACCTTCCCTGTTTAAAATTTTCTGTAAGAAACCAGGAGATTGGTTTCACTTTTTGTAGGGTGCTTTTTGCAAATTCCTCCTTATATGCCTAAGTAATTTCAAGTAGTGTTTAAGAGGCTCTTAATGAAAGTTTAGGCATACAGTTTGAAGTTAACTTTTAAGACAGTCAAACTACTGGTTAGTCATGATGATCAAGTTCTATTGTGTCTACAGAATGGGAGAATGTCTAATAATTCTACGTATTTCACCTATATTTCTTCTGTTAGCTTGGTAAAAGTTACTGACAAAGGCAGGATATCAAAAGAGATGATATTCAAACCCAATCTTGTACGACTATTGTGGTGTGCCTGATTAGGCCAAATAGATGAAATGCAGCTTCTGGCCTCTTATAAAAAACCTAGCTGTCTGGAGGAGCAAAAGTGAGTTACAGTAGTACTTGGATAGCCTGATGCTGCCCTAGAAAGGAAAACTGGAAATTTTGGAGTAAATGAGAAAGAACACAATAAACTGTGCTGCAGAGAAACCCGAAGTCTACCAAAAAAAAAAAAAAAAGGCAAAAAAGGCAAATGTGATAATAAACTTAAGGATTCAGGATGACTGATAAAAGTTAGTGACCTCTAGTAGTAGGCAATAGAAGTCACTCACTACCCTTGTATGCTAAATAAGCTGCTAACCATAGCAAAATCTTCTCTGCTTTGCATAAATGAGAGGGAAAAGGCAGTTGGACCTGAAACAATCAACTGGAACACAAAAAGATGGTTTTCATAACCCTTTCTCATCACAGGTTAGAGGGTTTCTAGTTCATAACAGGGTAACATAGATTGTACTTAAGCCACCTTTCTGTGAGTGACATTATAGTAATTACTTAAAACCTTTTTTTTTTTTTTTTTTCGGGGAGGGAGGGGAGGAAGTGGTAGGCAGATACAGTTTCAGCCTTTTCCCCATTCCTTTACATTATCCATTTTCATCTTGTTAGATTCACACATTATCACTTCCTGGAACAACCGTGGAACTGAAAGCAAAGTTCATTCATGTATGTATGTTTCCATATATGTGTTAAATTATTTCAGCAGTAAACAGACAATTTTTCACTCATTTTCTGAAGATGTTCTACCCATGGCAAATTGATGCATCTCTTCTGATTAGCATAATTTTATCCAATGACCCATATCAAAGTCAAAGTAGAGTTTTAAAATTCTGTGTTAATATAATTTTTATCCAGCTAGTGCCTAGAGAGAAAATGGGAAGGGGAGGAGAGAGCGAAAGGGCAGGCTGTTTCTTAGGGCAGGTTCCATACAGAAGTTTCCAATGTTGCTGTCACTACCTAGTCAGAAGAGCTCAGTACTTTTTTACTTCTGAATCTTGTTCTAAACTTTTCTCTGAAGTGACTCCTGAACTTTGTCCCTTATAAATAAGACAGGCAACTCAGTTTTATGTTTCAATTCAAGGAAGCACCTCATTATGTTGTTACTGTTAATAATACTAATGATAACTATTATTATTATTTTTCCTCACAGAACAAGGACAATATTTGATTGTATTACAAAAGTATTGTACAAATACAGATTTCAGATTCTACAAATTGAATAGCTAGATACATCAACAGCAAAAATAGGAAATGCAGCCAAAGAAGTTGAAAATAAAATTTATTTATCTGTTTTCTAAATGGATAAAATATTCCTTTCTTCTGAATGAGCCTGTTTTCTGATACTGTTTAGGCCATGCCCAACCTGGCTGATCTGTTAGCACCCCATCTTTTATAAAAAGGAAACAGCCAAAGCTCCCCATATATCACCAGTCTGAATAGCAGGGATTTAGGTTTGGGGACAAAGATTGGACTATATTTACTGACCTCAAATGCAGCCTCTAAGAATACAGTTTTAAACTTCATAGTATACAAGAATATGAATTTTGACAATCCTTCCTTCAGAATGAGTGACTTAAAGTTGTATTTTACTTGTCTTTCACGTGTCAGTGTTCACATTTATTCAGCTTATTTTTTGTCCATACAATAACCAGTTATATAAAAATATATTTGAGTAGCTAATATAATTGCAAATTAATTGATGATCATGCCAATAACTAAGAGATATAGTTGAAATAAACTGCCTAGAGTATTAAGTACTTACTGGATAGGTATATAAATGAAACTGTGCATTAAAATGGTATATTACACTCTGTTGCTGAGAAAAACTTTTCCTCAAAAAGGTTTTAAGTCATGCTCCCATATCTTTATATTAATGTAAGTTACTGGAATCAGAAATTAGACATAACTGTTATCCTGATGCTAACCTGATGTAGTTATAGCATATAAATGTTGTTCACCTCTCTTTAAATATATGGAAAATAATGCTTCTCCACTCTGAGAAATGCTATGATCAAAGAGTCAGAAAAACAGCACCCTTGCTTTCTTTAAAAGAGAAGGCAACATTTGTATTCAATTCACGACATTCTGAGCACAGAAGAAAAATCTGTGCTATGAGTAAATACATGATAGCCAGAAGCACAACCAGGTTACAAAATGAGTAGATGTATACCATAGATTCATGGAATGGTTTGCGTTGGAAGGGACCTTAAAGATCATCTAGTTCCAAACCCCCTGCCATGGGCAGGGACATACATCTCCCACTAGGTCAGGTGGCATATCTGCCCAAGTGGAAATATCTGTGAAAGTTAAATAGCAATAGTGTTAATTTGAGAGGCATTTTTCAAATGTATATATAGTATGAATTCTGTATGTCTGCATTTAGACTTTTCACACATTCAAATGCTGCTTCATTAAGAGAGTCTGTACCTTTATGTATGAGCAGTAAAGACAGTTCTGGTTGTGTTACCAAACTTACTTGTTGGTGAACTATGTGTTCCTTTACCTGATTAATCTACTGGGTAGCATCAGTTGCTTTTGATAATCAAAGATGATTGAAATCTCTCATTCAACCACGTTCAATCTTTCCAATTACTTAGGATTTTGCCCAGGACCTCAACGGGCACAGCTGGTAAATGGGAAAGATATCTGCATGGATGTGGACAGGTTAAGGTGCTGGTATTGATGAGGTAGGGAAGTCTGGAGATACAAGGTCTGGCAGGCAGCAGAGACAGAGTTGTCCCCATCAGTGTTTCCCTGGACAGAGAGAGAACAGCTGCTGCCACATCAGGATCCACAATCACTGTCCAAGAAGCCCATTAAATCATTCCAGACGATGCCAGTGATAACAGATGTATCTTCAGCAACTTGAGAGTCCCACAACATTTAAGCCTGTCTTTGCAAACTTCAGTACAGATACAATACCATGTTAACACCAGCAGACTTTCTTAGGGTTTCTCCACTTCAAAACTAGTGATTGCTGAGTATTTAGACTTTCTTGCTTTTCAGAGCAGAATTCTGCCAGAGGCTTCCCCACTTGCCTCTGACAGACAGGTCTTCTGCAGATAGGAAGTGCTGATGCGTTTCAATGGTGGAAGGAAATTAACTTATTATGAAGGGTTTAATGACACAGATACAGACAGAAACACATTTTGAGTATCATTACAGACTATACAGTAGTGGTCAAAGAGTAGAAAGCTAGTGTTTTAGAAATGATACAGGAATAGAAATACATATTTCTTTTCTTTTTTTTTTTCTTTTTCTTTTTCCTTTTTTTAGTCAGTGAAATATTAATTGCTTAATGGCTCAGTTGTCTATCCCACTTAAAATGCTTCATATCTTAACGTATTTGTGAGACTTTTTTCCATTTACAACTAAACCAATTTTGAATGAATACCTTAGAAACACCTTTGGTATTACTATATATGTATAGATACACATTAATCGGTTTCTTATACTGCAGAAGTAGAAGCTAATTTTTAATGGATACACTTTTGATTTGGGACCTGACTGTTTAATTGAAAGTAGCTTTCAGTAATAATTTTTAATGTTGTGTTTTTTTGTTTTTACTTAATGATGATAGAGTCAGATATGGCACCAAAATTTACAGGTGGTCAAGTAATTCAGGAAACTTAAATCCAACATTGAGATATGACATATATAAATGTGTATAGTGTTACTTTCGGACTCCAGTAGCAAGAATAAAGACTCCATCTGCAAATGATTTTTATACCCTTGGGTAGGCATGATTAAGAGATGATATGTATACTGTACATCTTGGCTACAGTCCTGCAGATATTATACATTTTAAATGGAGTCTGCTAGAGTACTACCTCTGAATA
This sequence comes from Oxyura jamaicensis, assembly GCF_011077185.1. Taxonomy (NCBI): domain Eukaryota; kingdom Metazoa; phylum Chordata; class Aves; order Anseriformes; family Anatidae; genus Oxyura; species Oxyura jamaicensis. The sequence goes on from NC_048893.1 coordinate 98,844,795, forward strand.
AGCAAAATTAATATTTAAATACTATAAATTAATAAGTATATGGACACTGTGAAGATAAGCATTCATAGATTTAAAATATTTTCCTGGCCTCATTGATTCAATGTAGTTGAATAGCACAAATTATTTTGATTCTGCTCAAACTGTACGGTGTCACACAGTCAGCAGGAAACAGATTTCATTTCGCTCTTGATGTATTTTAAAATATATTTTTCTAGAATCGCTACTATTTTTTTAGCAATCTACTCAGCAGAAATTATTCTTGCTGATGCTGCATACCATTTTAATGGTTTATGAGTTCACTGAACTTAATCTGAAATGTATTTCCACAATTATTTTTATTTATTTATTTATTTTTCCCAGAACACAAACTGCTAGTCTTACCAACCTGATCTATACTTTCTCTCCTTTTCCTACTGCAATTGAGTGGAGATCACACAGATACTTTGACTTTATATGTCATGTTACTCGACATAAAAAACTCATTTAAATCTATTTGAAACTGAAAAGTCAGCACGTGCTAGAGCCAAAAGATATCTATCTCAGTATCATGTGGATAGAAAATACTTGTAGAAACTTAGAGTGACTATCAGAGTGTAATCACTCAAGTATTTACATTGTTGTCTAGCTTTACTTCATTGAATAGCTTTTTAACAGAAAGGAAGATTACCTGTATTAGGGAAACTGTTCCCTAGTATAGTGCTTGCAGAGTTTGGACATACTATTTCTTCTTGTTATGCTAAGCTTCATTTCCCTTCAGCAGTAAATATGTGAACTGAAAATCCTTCTTTCTCAGGAAAACAAACAAATAAATCCCAATGAGTACTATTTCTTTACGTAATAATATAAATTTTGCTTCTTCACAGTTAGTTGTATATGGAAAAGCTGAGTTCAAGGACATAGTTACACCTTAGAGAAAAGTGCTGCTAATGCAGCTGTTTCTCAGGTTATTACTCCTGTATAAAGAAAAGTATTATGAGCTAGTACAAGAAAGGACTCTCAGGACCAAAATGGCACTTAAAATTTGGACTCTGACACCTAACCTGGGATGCTTTAGCAAAGGTGGGGAGAGTTCTCCCACTTGTGAATTTAGCCCATAGTTAATTACCACTAGGAAAATAAAACCACTGTGTCTGACTCTATTTTTCAGATTTGAGTCAGAAGGGCAGTAACAGTGTTGGTAACACACAAATAAATGTTTTTGTTATTTCTGAGTGGTGCATGCAGCATGAAGATTTTCTTTTTTACCCGCTCTGACCCTCAGCGAGTAGGATGGGGGTGCACAAGAAACTGGGAGAGGAAATAGCTGGGACAGCTGACTTGAACTTACCTAATGGTCTTCCATGTTGTGTATCATTGTGATCAATCATAAAAGCTCAGGGAAAGAAGGAGAAAGGAGGAGTGTTCATGGTTGTGGCACTTACCATCTCAAGCAACTGTTATTCATGCTGAGGCGCTGCTTGCCAAGAAATGTATAAACATGTGCCTGGAAAATAGTGAATAAATTCTTTATTTTGCTTTGACTGAGCATGCAGCTTTGCTTCACTTACTAAACTGCCATTAACTTGACGCTTGAGTTATGTTACTTTGTTCTACTGATTCATTCCCCCATCCCACTGAGTGAGGAATGAACAAGCAACTGAGTGGGTGCTTACTTGCTGGCCAGGGTCAACCCATCACAGTGACAATTTCTCAGAGATGTAGCAAACTTTTAAAAAATGATATAGCTAGTATTTTCTTAATCCAGAGCTCTGACATTGTTTTTCCTATGAAAACCTTTGAAGTTTTTTTTTGTTTGTTTGTTTGTTTTTTTAAGGCTCTACATAAGCCTTTAAATCAGACCAGTTCAAATCCAAGCACACACAGAATACAGACTTGATAGAACATCAGTATTTCAGAGAAGAAAAGAAAGCCTGGGCTTCAGTTTAAGAAATAAAAGGTCACTGTAAATAAGTGTAGATCCAGTCATGGTAAGCAGAAGGAAAAATCTTAACTTTTAATGTGGAATAAATTTAGATTTTTTATTACTGTTACTGAAAGAGGACAGGTGGTAGATGGATTTTATGTGATGGCCCATTTCATAGCTCTATGAATGCCTACAAAATATTTTCTGATACTGGTATGAAACATTGAATGATGTGTAAAAAATGATCTCTCTCAGTATTTACACCAATGAAAGGTCTCAGTTTAAGCAAAACTAACTTAGTGTTTTAGGGTTTATCAAATCAGTGTTAAAAATACCTTTCCTATTTATGGGGCCACTCATTTTTATAAGGCTTATTTTAGTAGTCAACCTGCAAACATGGAAATTACACTTTCAAAGTTACAGTAATCAAAGACCCTAGTTAGAATGTGCTACTACTGTCAGATTGTCCAAAAAATAAAAACTAGTACAAATTTCAAAATGGAGAAGAATATTTCTGCACTTCTTTGAATGGTATATGACTTTTTAAAAGGGTGTGTGGGAGCAACCTTCCCATTGACTGCGGTCTTTCACGATAAAGCTGCTCAGCAGTGGGGTCTCCATGTGCACGATGTCCTTCAAGGAGCATCCGCATGCTCAGGCACAGTATACTCCACTGGCTGCATTGTGGATATCTGCTTCAGGGTGGTATTCTGCAAGGGCTGCAGAAGTAAAATGAAAAAGAAAAGAAATGAAGAAGAAATGAAACTGGAGAAGAAAATGGGGGGAAAAAGGAAAAGGGGGAAAAAAGCAAACAAAAGAAAGGAGAGGAGAGGAGAGGAGAGGAGAGGAGAGGAGAGGAGAGGAGAGATGGATTGCTGTGATGGGGCTGTGGTGCCTGTGACATCACAAAGGATGAGTCACAGCGGGGGAGCTGTCATCAGGGCCAGCAGCAGGCAGTGCCACCACACTGTGGCCTTGGTTGTCGGTGAGTGCAGTTTGCACCTCCTGCAGGCCATGGCTCGGCTGATCTTCCTCGCCCTGGCTGTGCTGGGCATTGCCCAGAAGCCGTGGTTCGTGGATGATCATGTGGATGCGGATGCGGATGTAAATGAGAGAATGCAGCAGCATGCGGATCAGCTGATTGAAGGCATGGCTCAGCTGCTGCACGACATGGAGGAGAGGAGCCAGGAGCAGAGCGGGTTGGCCCTGGGAGCCCTGCTCTTCACTGCCTTGCAGCAGTGGCAGCTCTGGACCTTTATTGACCTGCTTGTCCTGCTCTTCGGGCTCTGCCGGTGGCTGAGGAAAAGGAGATGTGTGCCATGCAGCAGCAGCAAGCAGAGCAGCTCTGCAAGGAAGAAGGAGAAAGAGAAGAAGGATTGTGTAGAAGGGAGCAGCGACACCGATGACACCTGGGATCTGGGCAGGGTCTGGGCCGATGGTACCCAGTGGCCAGTGCCGTACAAGTGCAAGGTGGTGGAGGAGCTGGTGGACGAGCTTCTTGGGGCCTGCCGAAGACTCTCCGGGAAATCTCTCTTCAAGCCACGGCTGCAGCCAGCCATCGGCGTGGGCTGCCTCCACGAAGGCTGGAGTGCCCGGGGGGACAACGTCCTGTACCGCCTGCTTGTGCCCCTGAGGCCTCCCCCCGGGCACGCCTTCCACCCGGAGCTGGGCGCCGAGGGGGAGACGCCAGCGAAGAACCCCGGCCTGCGCGTGGAGCTGGAGTGCGCCTGCGCGAGGGAGCGGCTGGTGGGGGACATGCTGTGCTTCCTCCACCACCCCGAGGACGAGCTGAGAAGACAGGAGCCCAGCCTGCTGCGCACCCTCTGCACCGGCTCCTACCTGGACATGGAGGAAACCACCCGCTGGTTCCAGAACTCAGTGAAAGCAGCCTGGGAGCTCCTGCCGCAGTCACGCCACTGCCGCCTGACGGTGCTGCCCTCCCGCCGCTCCTGCAAGCTCAGGCTGGCCAACGCCTCCGAGAGCACCCTCTCCATTGAGATCATGCTTGGGGTGCGGCTAGACTCGGACACCTTCCTCAGCCTGGAGTAGCCACGGCCAGCTTCACCAGCAGCACAGCGCCGCCCAAGAGCTGCGCTGTGGCAGAGATGCAGTCTGTTGGGCACACGGCTAGGCATGCCCGACCCCACAGCTTCCACCTCAAACATCTGCAGACCCACGCCCATATGCTGGCGAGCAAAGGCTTTCCCCCCCTGCCCTGAAGCCGGCTGTGATTCACCACCTGACAGCCACAGCCCTGGCAAGCCTGGCAGAGGAAAGATTGCCACCTGCACCTGAATGACCTCCTGCAGTGCTTCTGCTGCAGCCTGGAGAAGAAACACCTCGACCACTTCCTTGAGAGAGAAGGCAACAAGAGGGTACCTGAGGAGATGGATGGTGTTCCCGGGCTCCCAGATAGCTGGACTGCTCAACATCTTCCAGGCAGTGAGCACCCAAACTCTTGGAGAGGGTCCATTCCCTCCAGGAACTTCAGCCTATGCACTGATGCCAATAAATTGTTTGGGTAAACAAATTCTCTGACTTTGTCTGCACAGCACTTTGTGGGGGAACATGGGCACTGGGTGCTGAGTGCACTGCTGCCACAAAACTGGGAAGTGTTTTCCGAAACACAGAACTGGCTGAGGTTGAAGGCACCTCTGGAGGTCACTTGGTTCATGTCCCCTGCTCAAGCAAGGCCACCTAGAGCAGGCTGCCACAGACCATGCCAAAGACCTGTTAATTACAGGCCTATCAGTCTCACCTCCAGGTGAAATTACAGAGAAGACTATTCTGAGAGTTATTGATAAACTCTTCAGAGAAAACACACTCATCAGTCATAGCCAACATAGGTTCAGAAGGGGAAAGTCCTGTTTAACTCAATTTCAATTTATGACAAGCTTACCCATCTAGGTGACAAAGGGAAGCCAGTTGATGTAATCTGTTTGGATTTCAGCATAGCTTTTGATACTGCTTCTCACAGTATCCATCCAGACAAAATATCCAGCATACAGCTAGACAAGTACATAGTACGATGGGTGAACAGCTGGTTGAAGCCTTGGCAAGCCTGGCAATGGAAAGATTGTCCTCTGCACTTGGATGACCTTGTGTGACACCTTTGCTGCTGCCTGGAGATGAAATGCCTCAACCGCTTCCTCTTAGGCAATGAGGGGGTGCTTGAGGAGGTGGATAGTGTTGTCCCTATCCTCCCAAACAGGTGGCTTATTCAACCTCTTCCAGTGCCAAGTGCAGGAGCTGGCTGCCCACTCCAAGGAACTGCGAGTTCCAGGAGCTGTGAGATGAGGTCACAAGAAGGCTCTTCCTCCGCTGACATTCAAAGAGGTCTTCTCACACAGTACTGCATTTGTGGGGCTCCCAGCTGGTGGCAGGCAATGACCTGTTCCTGGATTTAAGAAGCGGACAGGATCTGACAGACAGAAAGGAGAGAGAAAGAAAGCCCTGTGCAGCAGCCCACTGCCAAGAGAGGCAGTGTCCTCCATGGGACAGTCTCCCCAGCTCAGCAACCCATGAGGACTGTGGTGTTGCAGCCAGCATTGTCATTGATTTTCATGGACTGGTACAGCCTGGGTGGCCATTTTGCACAGGCTCAGACATTCCACCTCACAGCTGTGGCTGCACAGGGAGGAAGTGAGAGGCACTACTTTTGGGCCTCAGCATTGTCACTGAAGTTTTGAAGACAGAACTGCCTGTGAGAACAAATGGAAATGGAGAAGAAACTGATAGTCTATGATTCTATAATGGTGTGAGTGTAACACTGCCATGTAATCACTTGGCATTTTTCAGATACACAGAAGCACGGACTTGTTGAGGTTAGAAGGGACCTCTAGATGTCACCTGGTCCAATCCCCCTGCTTAAGCAAGGGTACCTAGCACAGGTTTACCACGACCATGTTCAGACAGCTTTCCTCTGTCTCCAGGGTAAGAGACTCCACAACCTCTCTGGGCAACTAGTGCCTCTGCTCGGTCACTTTCACATTAAATATGTTCTGATATGTTCGGTTGTCACCACTCGTGTTTCATTTTGTGCCTATTGCTTCTTGTCCTGTCACTGGGCACTACTGAAAAGAGCTTGGCTCTGTCTTCTTTTACACGTTTTTGTATATGTTGACAAGCTCTCCTCTTGCCTTCTCCAGTCTGGACACTTTCAATTCTCTCAGCCTCTCCTCATTGGAGAGAAGCTTCTGTCCCTTAATCTTTTTTTTTTTTTTTTGTGGCCCTTTACAGGACTCTCCAGAATGTCCGTTTCTTTCATTTCTTTCTTGTACTGGAAGGCCCAGGACTGAACACATCACTCCAGGTGTAGCCTCACCAGAGCTGAGGAGAGAGGGGAAGGATCACCTCCCTTGGCCTGCTAGCAACACTTCTAATGCATCCCAAAAATTCCCATTAGCCTTTTTTGCAGAACTACATATAGAGCCCACACTTTCAACTTTGTTAGTATATTTAAGCCATCAAAACTATTATAATGTGGAGTAAGTATATACCAGCCCGGTAAGTATTTTTAAAGATTGGAAGATATTAATATACATATATATATTTTACTTATTTCAATAGGTACAAAAGGTGTAAGGAGTTTATTTAGTTTTCATGTCTGTTTTTCAGAATATATTTTGTTTCTCAAGGATGAGAAAAAGCAACATAAAATCCTTCCTTTTCTAAAACAAGCAAGGTCTTCCTAGGAAGGGATAAGGGATAACGCTTAAGTATGGGTGTGTGTGTTTATTGTGCTAGTTTAAGGTACAGAGAGGAATGTTATTTTAAGGAAAAAAATAAAATTTTATTCCACATTAAACTTCTAGTGTCTCATGAACAAAATTAACAGAAAAAAAATGTTGATGTCTTTTAGAATTTCAGAGATTTTAGATAAATTCTGTTGACCTTTCAGTGTCTTGATTCTGCAAAGCTATAATGGCTTAATTCTAGATTAATTCTGGTGATTACAGGCTTAGGATGAGTTTTTTTTTTTTTTTTTTTTTTTTTTTTTTTTTTTTTTACTGGATAGTATAACAGTAATCATTACTTTTTGCAATTTCAATTGCTCATTTTTGTCTCAAACTAAAAGACAGAGCTCAAAATAAAAGAAAGTTATGTTTTTCTGTGCCAGATGAATATGATACACTATGATAAATGATTCTTCAGGAACCAAATTGTGGAAACTTGTTGAACCAATGTACTCTGCTAGGCATATATGCACTTTAATCAAGATGTAAAGTCCAAGTCTTACTCAATTTATTTGATAAGAAACAAGAGGTTACTTTGTGAATATGGTGGAAAGAGGAGGAATGAGTCTCCTGTATAGTGGGGAGAAGGAAACATCCCATGTTGCTGACCAGATTGACGAATGAATGAATGTGAGACACACAAATCACCATAACAATGAAGTATATCACAGTATTCTTGGTAGTCACACTTAATTTATGCAAGGCACTGGCAACTGAGTGACAAGCTTTCCTCTCAAATACTGGCAGGCATTTCGAAGAGCTAAACTGACTTCACAAAACTGAACTGCACAGTATAGTAATATAGTATACTTATTGTCTACAAGGTGAAGTGCTAACAAAGTCAATAGCCTATAGCAATATTGACTACTTAGCTGAACCTTTCCTTTTGTGTGTGTGTGTGTGCGATTTTACCCTTTCATATTTGATCTCTTATATTTCAGTGAAAAAAATATGGATTATATCTCATGCAGAGTGAGACCCTTGCCTGACTAGTGAGTTATTGAGGCTTTTAAATTCTAAATAAAAATGTTCTGAAAATATTTGTCCTCAGTACAATTAGGCACCTGAATAATCCTAAATTTGGCCAAATTGAGACAGTATTATTGAAGAATGTAAGGCTTAAAGTTTTGTAGATTTATTTAGTTGTGTATTTAGGCCTGTAGTTAACCAAAAAAAAAAAAAAAAAAAAAGGTCATAAGGTCATATGTTTGTTATACCATATCTGACAAATGAATTACTTTGAAGATGTAATTATTGAAGTAATAAAAATGATTAGCATTTCAGGTTCCTAAAGACACTAGCCAGGCTCCCTTGGGGTCTCCTCAGCCCTGCCCGTGCACACAGGACCCCGTTTCAGCTCATCCCAGAACTATTGTCCCATAGGAGACAACAAGTAAGTGCCCATAGGAGTGGCAGTTTGCAGCTGTGGCCCCATTTGCTTTTGTCTGGGGTCACCTCAGTTCCTACATGTCCCCCTTCTAAGGTAGGATGCTTTTGCTGCTACCTTAAAATAACTAAGTATCTTGAACAAGTGCTGTTATCTTCACTTACTAAACATTGGTAACAAGTTGTTTAAAATGATGAGAAAATTTTCCATATTGGTATAAAGAAAGGGAGGAAGAAATTTTTGTTTTGCAAAAGGTTAATCATTATTTTTCATTTTCTTTGATTACTAGGTTGATATTTAGATTAGCAACTAATCCTGGCATATTTTATATTATGGTGTGAGTATACCCACCATTCACACCATTATGGTGTGAATAGACCCCTACAATGGAAGAAGGCTCAGAGAAAATGGCCTATGTGCCCAAAAAGCTCAGGCAGTAATGCAAGGTGTGACTGACCAAAGCTGTTGCAAAGAAAGCTGACTTTGTATCGACATAGAGAGAACTGGATGGTGGCCTTTGCTTTAGATAAACAACTATGTCATTTGAGTGGAGCAGCTAGTGGTGTAAAAGTTTCTTCCTGACTTCATTAAAAGGCTGTGAATATCTCCCTGAGTTAACCAGATGGTATAAAAGTAGTATACTTGGCTCAGCCAGTATAAAATTTGCAGTTTAAAATTTAAAATTAATCTTTGATAGAATGCTGTATTTAGTAATAGGTGAATCATCTGTACTCTATATAAACAGAGAGTGCTTTCAATGGAGAAAAGGACAAAATAATTTGATTAAGATGTACCACTTTAATTAGCAAAATGTCCCCAAGAACAGGGAAATAGGACGGTTTTCAAATCCCCTTCTGATTTACAGTCTGAGGGGGATCATAAATGTATTCTAAAAAAAAGTAAAGAATGCCTTAAAAAGTGTCTCTAACTCTGCTTGTTGTTTGTGTATTGTCAATGTCAGTGAATGTTGGCTATTTTTGTGTCTGAGTCTATTCTCTAACATAATTAGTGAACAGAGGTTAGCTTATACCTATGTACAATGTATATCTATTTAAATGTAGGTCATATTCCTGACAGATCTGAATTATTTTCTTTGCTAATATGCTGTTTTGCAGCGGCCAGCATGGAGTAATGTGTGAATATTTCATCTTTAGACATTAAGATCCAAATACAATTAGTTAATAAGCATAGATGAGTACAATTAATATTTTATTCCATAAGCTATTGGCCATCTGGATGAGTGAGTGCTGAGGATCTGGATTTGCAATGCTATCACATTTCAGGATTACAATGTTTTCAGTATTAGAGACAATGCTTTGCCTGCACAATCTGTATTATTGTTCCTAGTTCAGTTGCAAAATCATTTTTAACAATAGAGTGGAGGTGTTAGCTTGATTATCCCTTGTGCAGAATTCTCTCTGGACTACTAGCTATAGGAAGGGAACATAACCTTGCTAAACTATGTCTTTGTGAACACTGCTGTTATTTCCTCCATCCTTCATCCTATCACAGTCATAGCTTAGATGTAACCCAAATGGAATACTCGTGAATGCAAAAAATTATTTTTATTTCCAAAAGTGATGGATGCATGCCAAGGTACTGCTCTCTGTTTTCAGCAGGGCGTAACAGTAACTAGCCCCTAAAGAGGCATGAGCTGAAATGTAATAGTCCCTTTACGACTTTGATTTCAGTTAAGAGTACCTGAGAGTTCTGGTCAAAGTATATTAGCAACTTGATTAAATTCCTCTCAGTTTCTCTCAGACAATGCCCTTAACTGCTTCTGTTGTTTTACTGTATTAAAGGCTCATCAGAGTTATGGCTTCTGACTTAGAGAGTATTAATCACCACTGGGAGAGCACCACCAGGGTAAAGTGACAACACCGACACACTTCTGCTGCTGTGTTTTATGAAGAAGGTCAGTATTACCTTTATTGCATTGGCATTTGTAAGACAGCAATTCCACACTTAGATTTTTTGAAGTGTCAAGGACATGACTCTGCTAACTGGGTATGTGAAGACTGTCTCAAATTTCCTTGCAGGACTTTTTATTAAGATATGTACATGTCTTTCACATGTAGTTTCACAGATCTATTAGATTGCTAAAAGTGACATTACAATTAACTATACACATTTTATTTTTTTTGGTTTCATTAATGTTTGAATTGCTAGAGTCATACCCACTGGTACACCGGTAAATAAAAAGGTAACTACATCTAGCAACTTGACGTTCACATCAGGGAAAAAGATATTGCCTAGATTAGATGTGTATAATGTTTACTTATATTTAGCCTGACTGAACATGTAGCTGCAGCAATATAAAATTAACATGAAAATAAAGTCCTGGATTATGTTGATGAATGAAATAGGTGTGCAGAGCATAAACACATTTGTCTGTGTACCCTGATTAGATAGTAGATATGGTTCTATTTTTATAAAAGATACATTCCTTTTTGAAACAGATATTTATTATTTGCTATCCCTGTTTTGCAGCACAAAATGTATCTATATGTATTCAAACTATTTTGTAGATATAAGCCTTCAGAAAAGAGGTATGGTAAACAAGATTATAGTCACTGAATTATGCGGAAAATGGTTTAGTCTTGCATTTTCAGATACTTAAGTATTCATTTACAGTGAACAACAAAGCTTCAAAGCTTTTTTCCCGTCTTTTCCAAGCTTTCCTTTGCTGTTTATCTACATGCAGTTATATAATTATATTTAATGATTAATTATTTGATATGAGCCAAAGTGATCTTTTTAATTAGCAGTAGCAATAGTACACCTTGTTTTTTGCATTAGGATGGTAGGTAATTTTTTATTTATTGTTTGCTTTCATAACAAAGGGTTCAGGAGAGATGTTTATCAGGACAATTAGTGACCCTAGGGTTATTTTCTCTAGGAAAACAAGCCAAAACAAAATTATAACATCCCAGCATGCCTTTGATCAGATGTAGCATGCTCTCTGTGGACTCAGAGAACATGCTTCTTTGCCAAGAACATCTGGCTTTTGAAAAGCTGATAATAAATTTGGGATTCCTTTAAGAAAATCAGAAAAGAATTGCAAACCCAGGAGTAACTTATATAGTGTTTTGTTGTTGTTGTTGTTTGCTTTTGGGGTTGGTTTTGTTTTTTTGAAGTGGAAGCAGTTTAATTTTCCTTAGGTATGAAGAGCAGAATTATTCAGTAGATACATTCAGTTCTGCAAACACCAGAAATTTTGATTTTAACTGCAGTTTGCAAAGTACATTGGCACATACATCATGAACGTGAAGCAGTGAGAAAGATTTTTGAAAATGTTATCATTCTAAACAGATCATATTCTGTTCTGTATATTGAATTAGAGAAAGTTCCTTATAAAAAGATGTGTGTATCAAATTGAGTACGAAAATGTTCCTATAAAAAGCTTTTTATTAAAAAATATATATATTTTAATTCCCTAGGGATTGACTCAATCAGAAGTGTAAGCACATGTCTAGTTCAAAAGTTATGATTAGCTTCATGGAGGCTAACTTTATACATATGATTTAAGTTCAGCATGTCACTAAAGTAATTTGCTGATCCATGTTCTATGTATGCAAGAATACCTATGCTGGTTCCATCTGTGACGCATTGTTACCTTCACATTATAGCTAAAAAGTCTTTTAATTTAATCCACACTGCACTGTGTCACCACCAGAATCTAATACACTTTTTTGTTTTTATTTTCCAAATAATTTAAAATTTTAGACCATTATCAAGTACATTTTTTTCTTCCTTGAAGTTGAACACATTGACTTCTGATGATTCTGCTTAAATTTCCCTGAAGTCCAGACAAACAGATGATAACTGCCACCAGGACAATGGAGTGAAGCTTTGTGTTAGCTAAAGGACACACAGAATCTCATTTTCCAAACCTGGAAAATAAGCACCAGAATGACTCATCCACCAGGTATGTTTACTGTGCTGAAGTAGCTTATCAGTGAAAGAAACAGACTTAAAAATCAGTTGTGCATACGGATGACTGGTTCTGTAGTTTTGAGTTTCATAATTTTGTACAGATGTATGCTGAGCAGCACTAAAAGCATTATCAAGGCCTCAGTGGAAGGGAAAATGGATCTTTTCTCAGTGGGTATAGAAGTTTGTCCTTGCTAGAAGCTGTATCCTTCGGCCATGTACCAGATAGTTATTTAGATAGCAGAATGAAGGCTGTCTGAAAGCAGGTCTTCTGTGCAGCAGGAAAGCTAAAATTTTGCTCTTCTGTCCCAACATGCTGTTATCTAGAAAGCGTGTGTTCAGGAAAGACAAGAGTGAGAAATATTTGATTAAATGCACTGTCATTTGTATGACAGTTCTTGCTTGTCTGGGGGCAAAACCTCAAAAACCTTAGTAAAATCAGTAGTCAAATAGCTGTTGTAAATGAGCAGTAGTTTGTGAATACGGATCAGAATTTTGTTTGTTGTTTATGTTCATCCATAGTATATTATCGATATTATCTGTTTGCAGAAATTAGGTGCACATTGCATTTGGGAGAATAAGTCTATTAATGTTTTCACCAAGTGTTAAATGTAACCTGTGTTAAGAAGTTAAGAGGATTTATTTAGTATCTAGAGATAGTTTCATGTTTTTTCTTTTCTTGTTTCTTTGCTTACCTTCTTTTCTCAACTACATGACAGAATTCTGTGTTATCCTTCCCTCCCCCTTTGTTCCCCCCCCCAAATCACAGAATGAAAGAGGCAGTGAGCTACCTCTCTTTAAGAGATCTGTGTATTCTTCATTTACATAAGTGAGTGAACTAATTGTGGCATTTCAATAGGAAAAGACCTTATAAAATATTTACACTTTGAGAGATTTGAAGAATTACAATCAACTTCTAATTAACTCACATAAGAAATATTATATTATTTAATGATCATAACACCAAGTTCCTTAATGTTACATTCCTACTGTAATTGTTGTCATTCTCTGCTTTCATCCCATCACCTTTTTTGTGTCTTTCATTTCAACTTTGATCATTCACCTTGACAAAGCCTCAGTTCAGCATAGCACTGGCAAGTATGTTTAAGTTTTAAGCATTGGATTACCTCATTAACCAGTTGCACTTCTACTCTTGCTAACAGCCCTCAGTTCAGAAATATACATAAAAATGCAAAGTTTTCCTAATCATGATGGAATGGATGGCTGGCTCAGTGTCTTTAACATAACCCTTTCAGTAGACCCTGCTAAGGAACCTAACCACGTTTGATATTTGAAGTCCTGGCCTGGGCCAGCAAAAGCCCATGGAAAATAGAAATTATGACACACTTTGAAAATAATAATCAGTAAAGCAGATTAAAAAAAAGAAAGGGAAAAAAAAAGAGGACAATATCAAACATGGGGTGATTCTGTAGGAGAAATTCCATCAAAACCTTCCGAATTTTTCTTAAGAGAGAAGAGATCAGTATGTAGAATGGTCTTTCTTAAGTGGCAATCTGCTGACTCCAGCAGCAATACTTACTCACCAAATGACAGCCTTAGGTTGTTTTCATCTACCATATAGTGGTTAACATAGTTTAAAAAATCACAGGTTAATGTACTGATTTCAATTTCAACATTTTATTCTGATCAGAATTATTAGCTTGGCCGGTATTTTTGGTAAAGCTAAAGGTCTGGACATGAATGAGAAGCATGAAGTAAAGGAAAGGAATTAATTATGGTAGCATTACTACAGAAGACAATTTTAATCACAATGAAGGGGGACTTTTTTTTTTTTTTTTTTTCTTTAATCTTCGCCTGTCTGGCTATGATGCCTTCTCTTTAGTTCTTTCAACAAGACTGTTAAAACCAGTGCAGAAGTGGAAGGAAATCCAGTGTCTGTTGACAGTCTTAGGACACAAAATATCTGTTAACTCACTGCTTGCTTCTTGGATCCTATGGCCTCTCACCCACAATCTGTAGTACCACCTGGTGAGACTGTCACTATTACTGGTCATCATCACCAGAATGGAAGAACATGATTGCCACACTGGGATAACCCAACCAGGTATGCCTAAGACTGCCCTGTCTCCAGCAATAGGCAAAGACAGATGATTAATAAAGAGTCTAAGAGGATGAGGATGGTATACCTTCCATGAACACTCTTGGCAGTCTTCAATAAATTACAGTTCATAAACCTCTAGGACCAAAGGTATTTTTGTATTTCGTAGCACTAGGTGTATGATTTTTTTATGATGCTTGTCATTTTTGTACAGATGTGCTACACAGTTCCAAGTTTCAAGACCATGCAGAAATGAATTTTGAGTGCAGCAGGTTAGAGCCTGAAAGCTTATTCCACACTGTGGCCTTGAAATAATATATTTGAAATTATTTGTGTAATGAAACAAAGATCCTTTTAAGGTATACCTGTATCTGTCATTGAAGGTTTCTTTTCATATTTCATTTTATCAGTAGTTACCGTGTCTCTAAATGCATATTGGAATCTAAAGTATATAGTAACAACAGATGTAGTATATAATAACCATATAGGATTAATATATAGAAGAAAATAATAATAAAAAAAAATGATACATAATAGTAACATAAAATTGAATAATCAAATGTCAGGCTTTCTCCTGGTCCTTGTACACCACCAATTATACTTCAGGTTTTGAATCTTCAGGGAGGAAAAATTATTTTTCCCAGCCTGTACTGGTGTGAGAGAAGTCAGCTTTTGTGCTTCTGGGAGCAAATGACTTATAGCATTGTCTGAAGCCAAGTATAATTTGAGTGGCTGAAATACAAGCTGCCACATGCAGTTTACCATTCTGCTGTAGTGAACTATGATGTTCTATTACAGCCATTTAATGGCAATTGAGTGATTAGAAATTATGTTTGCTGCACATACAGTGACACAGTGGCTTTTTCTAATTAAGGCAACATTAGAGAACTGTTCTCTTGGTTTGTGGCAAATGATGATCTTCAGTGTGGGATATTCCTAGCTCCAAAAATATGTAACAGAAAAATGGTTCTACCTCGAGGCATACAAGCTTTGTCTTTCACTAGGCTCACTGCAGTTTGACATATCTAAATTAAACTGTCAGAAGCTTTCTGTGGGAACACCAGGGGGGATCCTAGGGTCAGTGTAAGAACAGCCTTTGGTGGCATCTCAGAGTCCAGGAACATGGGAATCTACAACTTGAGACACCACGCTGAGCCCACCCAAGAGGTTCTGAGAGTTCTTCCTTGCACCCTTAGTTTAGCAGATACTCCATAGTGCTCCAACAGCCCTTGTTTCAGGAAAGGGAGTCTCTATGTTACTCAGATTTACCAATATTTCTTTTAAAAATGTAGCACTTCCTCTGCAGACCCAGTATTGAAAACGACTGATGTCACAATGAAAAAATCGGGTTACAGTATGAATTATTTACAGTAATATGCTGAATTACACAATACTTCTAATTTCCTTTGTGAATCATTTTCCTCTGTGCTTGTTCAATTCTGCATTGCATCCCACAGCTGGACTTAGTAGATTAAGAAGCAGAAGCTTTGTACACAATTCAGAATATGGCTGTCAAGTTTTGCTGGCTATCAGGTCCTCAGTCACCTGAGAAATATTAAATCTTTAAAGACCTTTCCCATGCCACATTTTTCTACATGTTACAAGTTTTGTATAAAAGAGACTGTTATTGTACAAGATATTTGAATGGCAATATTAATATATTTTTATTCCTCTCTAACATTTAATTTTCTTATTAAAATCAAGCACTTCAGTTAAAGAAGGAAAAAAAAAAAACAAAAAAAAAAACAGAAAAACACTGCAGAAATTGATCATGCTAATGATTCTTCCAATCATACTGCGTGTCATTTTGTTATATTTTTGGAATGCATCCTAATATTTAGTACATACTAACTTCTGACTTAATCTCCTTCCTCCAAATCCTACATTACAGTCACAAGGTGTCCCCAGCATACTGCACACTCTCACAACTTTGTGCTACATTGTATTTTGTTTCAGGGTTTGGGGGGTGGGTTGTTGATTTTTTTTGTCCACACAATATTTTTAATTTGCCTGATACTACAGTACTGCAAGACTCCAGGTCTAGGAGGTCACTGGCCTCCAGTTCCAGGAAGCTTCCAAGGGAATATTTTCTATTTGTGTTTACATATATGGAATCTGTGCTTTGAAAGTCATTTTTTCATCTGAGTATTTCCTTCCGTTGGCTTGCATCTATTTCTTCCATTGTAATAACATACTTCATTGACAAAAGAACCCAAGGGAACATATGCAGCTAAACAGAAATTTTCAGATGGAGAATAGAAAGCAAACAGGTACTTGCTAAAGCAAATTTTGATTTAGATACTGCTTGAACTATTTCTAAAATCAAAGGGGAAAAGGCATGTATTAAGTCTTTCCTCTCCCTGTTAAATTACTTGAAAGTCTATCTGTAGGCTCAGCACAGAATTTCACTAGGACTTGAGCAAGCTATGTCTACGTCTGTTGAGCAAGAGTCTATCAAGAGTCTTTCTGAAGATATTACTGGTAATTGAATTTTTATTTCTTATGGTGAAAAAGAACATTCAGAAACAGGGTAATACAAAATACACAAAAAAAATACTTTGATATGGCTATGAAGGGTTTCGTAAAACAATAAGCCAGTAATCTTATTTATGCACGAGTGCAGTATTACTTCCTAACTTTTTTCCTACCACATGTACTTATTTTATGCTGTATTATTTTACAGAGATATAAATTTATAATTTTTAGAAATTTAGAGATATAAATATAATTTTATGATTATTTTCTGCTCTATTTTACAGAGTTATGCACAGCGTGGAAGTGGTATTTTTTTCTAGTGTTTCTTGAGCTGGCACAGAACAGAGAAATCTGTTAACGAAGATAACTGATGGTAAGATTAGAATTGCTACAGCTATATTATTTGAAAAGTTTTAGTAGCATTGGCTACAATATTCTTGATAGTTCATTGAGCTCTAGCTTGAAATTAATATGAAAAAGAAACACAGTTTCATATAGGTTTTATTTCTCACGGAAAGGGCTTTAAAACAAACATCAGAATACTATTAGTGTATCTACACCGAGAAGTCTATGGAAACTTAAGCCAAGGTTTTCTGTTTATATAATAAGTATACACATGGTAGTGCATCATGCTTTGGCCTTTTTTTTTTTTCCTTTTTTCTTTTTTTTTTTTTCAGAATTCTCTTAGAGGTCCTGGTGAAGAGTCCCTGAAAAATAATTTCTCAGTTAGAAAGAAGTTAAACAAAGATTGTTTCTGTAGGCTTGGAGACCACAGTTCCAAGAGCAGCTCTGCCTTAGGCAATCTAATCTCCTGTTGATCTGTCAGTCTTTTTCTTAGATTTTCTTTGTGTTCCAGAGTTGGTATTGTAGACATCTTTTTATTTTAAGTATCACATATGTATCTATACCACAGTCCCTTGCTGTTCCACATGTTCCAGATGTTCCACACCTGGAAAATTCAGCTATCACCATGCCTATCTGCTCCAGACCAACCAAAGAAATTATCATTTTTAATCAGCTGAAATCTGTACAAAACATAAATATTTTCAAGGTAGAGAAACTGAACTGGTAATTCTGAGCACTGTGCTATATATATTCATTTATTCAAGACACCAACACTAGTATGTCACTTGAAAGCAATTTAGCAGGAAATGAAGAAATACAACAGAGCAAAACCAGTAATTTTCTTTCTAGGTATCAATAGGCTTTTTACCCAGTATCACTGGCTCTGGCTTTAACAACGCTCAGGGTAGTCCTCAGATTTCAGCTTTCACTGCAGCATGAACTCTTTAAACTGACTGGGCTCTTTTAGTTACCAGCATTTTCACTGGCTGAAAGTTTGGCTTTCTACTCAGATGTCTCCTCAGAACTGTTCATTCTTAACTGTCCATAAAAGTTAAATAAAGTCCATGACCCTCATGTCCATATTAATTTTGCTTTATCAGGTTGCTTTTGTTTTTTCTTTCAATTTTTCTAAGTTCACTATGTTCCAGTAAGAAACAGTGACAATAAGAAAATCCAATTATCTCTAGATGGATGAAGTCCTCAAAGCTGTATTTTCAGAGATAGAACAAAAGGATGAAATTGAAAATACCAAGGCACACATAGCTATCAAACAGTGAAACAAAATGCTGATGCAACATGATGTGATGAGTTATGTGCTGAGAGCTTCCATCCTTCTTTCTGGAAAGATGCATGAAGAGACCAAATCCTCTGAATGAATTCTGCAGTGGAAGCTAAAAGGATTCAATTTTTTTTTCATGGATAACCTGACCAATCAATTTCTTAGAGAACAGTGATCTTCATTCATTATCAGAAAATTTTCAAGGCTATAGATAGATCCAGTTGTTTGGTTTCCTTTTTTTTTTTTTTTTTTCTTTTCTTTCTCATGTAACATCCATTAAATCTACAGAATGATACTATTTTCTCTTAATACTCTTTTGCATTTCCATCTGAATACAATTATGAAACATAGTGTTTTCAAATCTTCTCTGGTAAGAAGTATTCTCATAAAAATAGTGTATGATACTAAGAACCATATATGTATGCTACATAGTACTGTTGGGCCTAAATGTCTCAACTCTGTAATGGGCCCTTTGACCATACAGCCCTTATCTCAACCCATTAGTTCTCACACTCCTACTTTTTTTTTTTTGATTCTCTCTGGCATCCCACTGGGAGGGACTGAGACAATGGCTGCATAGTGGTTGGCTGCCTGCTGGGTACAACAGTCTTTTTGGCAACACTGTGGGGCCCAAACTCACAACCCTGAGAACAAGAGTCTCACGCTCTACTGAAAAATATGGAATGCTTGGAATGCTTCATGAATTTGCATGTTATTCTTGTACAGATGCTATGCTTGTCTTTTTTTGTATGGTTCTTATTTTAGTATATGTGCTACTGAAGCAAGCTTCTCTTGGCACCCTGTCTGCCAGTGCTGGGCTGGATGTCCAAAGGGAGAGTACCCTCTACACGTCATGCAACAGATGCTACATGGAGTAAGTGGGTCGCACTGATCACACAGGAGGCTCAAATAGGAAAGCCCAGTCACCCAAGAGTCTTGAAAGTGATTGTGGACTGGTCAGAAGGCAAAGATTTTGGAATATTGCCAGAGGAGGAGGTGACGCATGGTATGGAGGATGATGTCTGAAATATAAATACAGGGAACCCACCAAGGCAAGCACCATGTACCAGTGGTGGAAGTAACCATCAGATGGTTAGAAACATACCCCATCTCCCATGCTACCACCCTGAATACTGTCCTGGGCCTTGAAAACAAGTTTTACGGTGACATAGCACCCCAGAAAGAAATGAGTTAGACAAAAGGACTCATTTTTATAAATAACCACATAGACACCTGGGCCAAAGAGCACGGCATTGAGTGGGTATATCACACCCCCTATCATGCACCAGCCTCTGGGAAAATTGAACAATATAATGGACTATTAAAGACTACAATGAAAATGATGGGACATTCAAATATTGGAGTACCCATTTAGCAAAGGCCACCTGGTTAATCACCACTAGAGGATCTGCCAACCAAGCTGGTCCTGTCCAATCAAAACTTTTATGTACTGTAGAAGGGCATAAAGTCCCTGTATTGCACATAAAAAACATACTGGAGATGACTGGGTTATTCCTGCCTCAGGCAAAGGCAAACATCCATGGGATTGCTTTTGCTCAGGGGCCCAAGTACACCTGGTGGGTAGTGCAAAAAGATGGGAAAGTCCAATGTATTCCTCAAGGGCATTTGATTTGGGGTGAGAATAGCCTGTGATTTGAATTGTAATATTCCAGTTGCTATATCTATATAATGCTGAATGTCATCACTACTCTGTTAATGTTATTACAGTAAGAATCACCCAAACTGATGATGAATGAATTTTGATGGAACCGAGCAAAGTGCAGTGGTGATAGAACACAAGCTTTGTGGTGATGGAACCAGAGCAGCCTTCAGTGTGCAACAGTCCAACACCAGATAGCGTCCTTCCTGACCTGAAGGACCATTTTGACCCAAAGAAGCCCAAGGTCATAAACTAAAAGACATGACAACAGACATTTAGAGAGATGGCCCACAAACTAAGGAGATGGTGTCTGCATGTGAAAAAGCAGGAAGGGTGGTGGTGGTTAATTAGGATCTATTGGAAAGTGCGGGACCTGAGCAAGGCTTAAATATTATTGGAGGGGTGGATATTGTCCTGATTTGGCTGGGACACAGTTAGTTTGCTTTATAGTGGCTGATACGGTGTCATGTTTTGCATATAGGAAGAAAATAATGTTGATAACACAAAATGTTTTGATGTTGCAGAGTAGTGATTACACAGAGCCAAGGACTTTTCAACTTCTCACGGTGACATGTCAGTGAGGACTCTGGGGGTGCACAAGAAGCTGGGAGAAGACAGACAGGATAGCTGATTCAAACTAGCCAAAAGGATATTCCATCTTTTATGAAGTCATGCTCA
This sequence comes from Oxyura jamaicensis, assembly GCF_011077185.1. Lineage (NCBI taxonomy): Eukaryota > Metazoa > Chordata > Aves > Anseriformes > Anatidae > Oxyura > Oxyura jamaicensis. The sequence continues at coordinate 98,865,250 of NC_048893.1, forward strand.
ACAATAAAACTGGGGGGAGTTGGTTGGGAAGGACTGTCAATGCTTGGGGATGGGCTGGGCATCACTTGACAAGTGGAGAGCAATTGCATTGTAGATCCCTTGTTTGTTTGTTATTATTGCTTTCTTCCTTTTCTTATTAAGCTGTCCTTATCTCAACCCATGAGTACTTGCACTTTTACCTTCTTTTCAGTTTGCACCCCCATTCCACTGTTGGGGAGTGAGCAAATGGCTGTGTGGTGCTTAGCTGCCTGCCAGGTTATACCACAACACCAGTCTACATCTTAGGAACATGAGAATTTCCACAATAATGAAAGAAGTCGGGGTCAAGAGTTAAAAAGGGAAATCTTTATAGCAATCTAGGCTTAACCAGGAGGTGCCTTGGTATATCCATCTTCATCTTTCATACCATGGATGGCCCATAACTGAAGGAAATAGCTAAAAAAAATGTCAAGTAGGATAGTGGTAGCCTGACCTCAGCTGTATTAAGAGCTTCAGCCCATATTTCCTAGCCTGTCTGAACAAAAATAGTATTTTTGTTTTGTATTTTGTATTTTATACAAAAATTATTTATAATGTGAACTATCTTACTAAACATGCCAGTCGAAGATAAAACTTCATTTGAAAATTTTGTGCAAGTCTAGTTATTGAATCTATGCAGCCTTTTAAGTGTTGTTGATTTTATGTACTTGGAATAGAAAGTTGATTGATTGATTGATTTATTTATTTTCCAAATCACTAAGTAAATTTGTTTTCTTGGATGTTTCTATGATCAAGAATATAGAGAATGGGTTTGAAAGCACCTTTTGGAGCAGGATGTCCTGGAACTTAGTAGATCAAGTACAGATCTAATTATTATTATTCTCCTTATCTCCTGGATTGTCAGGAGTCTGAGATTCTTTAAAGGATTTCAAACAGTTAGAATTTAATGAAAATTGCCATTCCTTCTGTTGTGAAATTCAACCAGATAGTAGAAGTTAATCAAGTAAAGCTACATTACAGAAATTTCACAGAATCACAGAATCATCTAGGTTGGAAGAGACCTCCAAGATCACCGAGTCCAACCTCTGACCTAACACTAACAAGTTATCCACTAAACCATATCGCTAAGCTCTAGATCTAAATATCTTTTAAAGACTTCCAGCGATGGTGACTCAGCCACTTCCCTGGGCAGCCTATTCCAATGCCTAACAACCCTTTTAGTAAAGAAGTTCTTCCTAATATCCAACCTAAATTTCAGTAGTGTGCTTACAGCTTAACGAAGTCTTCACAAATTATATATTGGAGCCTTTTCCCCTAATCAATCAAAGGTCAGTATAAGATGCATTGTTGCAATGTACCTGAGAGAAGAGTCACATGCAGTAATAATTAACCTAAATGTTATTTTCCATAGGATGCAATAATCCTTACTGTTTGTGGGAAGGTGTGGGTAAAATCTATTTAGTGAAGTTCACAAGAAAACAAGCTTTTTTTGTTTGTTTGAAACAAACCTTCCATTTACACAAAATTATGTATAAATTGTTCTGACAAAATTGAATTGCTATTAGCTATTGCCTTAGCTATTGGTCAATATGGAATAAATTCCCTTTGAGGTTTCTTACAGTTTCTCAGTCCAAAAAAGGCCCCCAGAATTCAGTTCAAATCTGGCATAACTCATTGACTTGCTAGGTATGCTGTACAGTAGGTCTCCACTTGCTGGTTTGATATCAAGGAATATCAAAAACTTGCCTGAATTTTTATGTGGAAAAATTGGCCAGCTTTTTTTTTTTTTTTTTTTTTTTCCTTCTGAATTTTAATTGTTGCCAAGTGGATATAGCATTCTTACCTCCAGCCAGCTGGCCCACTTGGCAATTATGTGCTAAGCTGGTTCCAGGGACTTGCTGGAAGCACTTTGTAGAAATTTACGCTGTAAGTGAGAGGAGGACCATAGTCAAGTCTCTCTATCTCACTCTCTCTCTTTTAGTGCATAAAGAATTATGTATATTTTTCACTGCATGTAATGACTTATCTTGGCTGGAGAGGACTTATCAAAGGTCAGAAATACAATTTCATATGTGTATTGAAAACATCAGAGTTCCAAAACATGCTAATGCCAAAGAGATATTTTTTAATAGCAAAGCATACCTGGGAACTTCAAAAAAAAAACAAAACAAAAAACACTATTAACAGAAATAGCTGTGAGATCATAACTTACTGTTGATGAACTGAAGAGAAGAAGGATGAATGTCTGACTTTTCTCTGAACTTGATAATGACAATAAATATGTTTAATAATGAAGAAGTGGAATAAGTACTAAATTGCTCTATGAACAATAGAATTCAATGAAGCAGATTTTTCTATGGGGAAAATTAGACAATACACAGATTGTAAATTGCATAATTATCTCCTAGATAATTGGTCTGTTAAAACAGAAGCAAACGAACAAAACTAAAATACCAATTTAAAAGAGTGCCATCTATAGGTAGACACATTTAAAACTCAGTCAAGAGGGATTAAGAATCACTGAAGTCCTGAAATACACTTAATCAGTTTTCTATCTTTTGATAGTTGTTACAAACAGGCAGTACTTTTATTCCTAAAAGTAGTTTGTGTCAAGTTTTCAGGGACTAGACAATAATCTGTTTATCCATATATTTCAATATTCTCATACATAGCTGTAGCATTAAAAGCATCTAATCAATTTCCATAAGGAAATTGTAGGAAAGAAGGAAAAAAAAAATCTGTAGTCCTGAAGTATGCATTTATATGCTAGGCACTACATTCTGTCATTGTGTAGTTATTTTTATGGAATAGTGTCTTTATTTATTTCTTTACATCCATCTTTGTTTCTGTTCCATTCTTTTTCATTCATAAACTGTTTAGGATTGGAAATCTTTGTAAAGCAAATGGTATGATACAATAATTTCAGAACTAGCAAAATGGCTTGTCTTCTACTTATTTGTCTTGTTTTGTTTATAGAAGTGAAGTTTCTCTAAGACATTCTTTGTTTTTCAATATGGGAAGAAACTATTTAAGGTAAAACATAATTTCTGATACTGAAATTACCTACCACAGAATTCTTCAGGCAGTTCAAATACAAATTAAATTATATTTACTTTGAACTATGTCTACTGTACAATGCATATCATTAAATATATAGTAAAAAAAAAATCAAATATGTCATTATCATATGTTATCATTATATCATATATGTCTATTTTGTATATAAATAGACTAGTTGTTGTTTAATATTCTAATCTCACCCTGAAATGCTGTACCACCTGAAACAGCATTTTAACATTAAAATGTTATTTCTCTAAAATGACAGGAATCTGACTGGTTAAAAATTATGAACAATATGAGGATATTAATTTTCAGTGAAGAATATAAACTCAGTTCATTAGCATAAAATGGTGTTACATTTTAAAATATCTATTATCATATTTCTCCTATATAACAGAAGACAATCAGAGGAGCTTAAATATGTAATTTTTAGAGTCACTGGTGTTTATTGTTTGCATTTCTTATGCAAAAGAGAAAGGAAAGGGAAAGAGAATGCTACAGCAGTAAAAACTGGAGGATTTCTTAAGATTAATTTTATCTGTTCCAGTTGGACTGGTAGAGGTGTAGACCTAGCAGCTTGTCAAGGAGAATTTATTCTGATAATCATTTAACATTTAATATACATTATTAATATTAATGTAACATTTAACATAATTATTAACAAGATGGGAAAATGACAGTGAACATTTTGGATACAGCAGCATATTTCATACTTATCAACATTGTCCTTAAATTGCTTTATTTTTCTAGAAAAACACTTGATCAACTTTGAAGGTATCCTACTGTCTTTAATACTAAAAACATTGTTGTGTCTTGTGGACCAAAACGCAAATTTTTGTTATATTAGAGAAAGTCTAATTAAAAAATTATTTCAGTGTACATTTAGGTAAAATGGATCACTTTTAATGTTAATTAAAAACATTAAAAAATATACTTTAAAAATACTTTTTTTTTTTTTTTTTTTTTCTTTTAAGTGAAGATGGTCTCTTCACCATAAACATTTTCCTGAACTTTGTATTCAGCCATTGTTTGGACTCCTCTGGACATAGCTGGATAAGTAATGTTTCTATGTGGTTGATAAAACTACTTAATTAGAACTATCTTTTTAGCAAACTTCGCTATATGGAGCTACAGTCAAGGAAACAATGAAATTCCTCTCCTTGCCTGTTACACAGACATGTACATACCTGTGAATGGAAACACACGTGTAGATATTGTTTCTAAAACATTTGTAAGTAATATATACATAGATATTCATTACATTCCAAAAAGAATAATGTCTTCAAGTGCTATTTCTGTAGGTGTAGAAATGAGCTACAGTATTTCTACTAATACTAATAACCTTGTTGATTTGGCATTCTAGCACTTGGATGGATCTGATGAGCAACTGCATGTGACAGTTTTTCTGAATAGATTTTTAAAAGCATATAACAAGAACGCATTGATTTAAGAGAAAAAAAAGGAATAAATAGCCAGATTATAAATAAATAACATTTTGAAATCTTAAAGCATGGATATGAAAAAAAATCAGGAGAAGGCAAGGATCACAATTCACAATTTTGTTTTGGAAAGTAATATGTTAGACACTGTCAGTCTTAACCACTCGAGATATAAATCTGGCTAACTCTACAGGCAATAATGGAACCGTTCCTATCTGTCACAGCTAAAGAGCTAGTTCTTTCCAAGCAAATTTTCCTCTTCTAAACTTGTGCTGTATTAGCACTTTTAAATATGACCATCTGAGCAAAGTCATTTCTCAAACACAATAGGTTATAATTATGGCAGCTTAAATTAATTGCCGAGGTAAATTAAAGACTTTAGTTTCCTGACTCAGAACCATTTCTACTTTGTCTGAAAAACTCTTTTGCCCTATTTGCATAGTACTTTGGTGACATATATTTTTTTGCTTGTTATCAAGTTCTCCAGAGCACCAGAGAAACTGTCCTCCCACTTGTTATACAAAGAAGCCCTGAATATTAATCTTGCATTTATCATGTAGAAATGGACTTTGACAAATTAATTCCAGTGCATCTTGCTCTGGCAGCTTAGGGTGAATACATGGCAGTCTGCTCTGCCAGAGATTACCACACAGATGTGGCAGATCAAGAGAGAACTTGTGCCCATGGGTCACCTGCTTCTGTGAGCAGTCTATGAATCTCCTCTAACTTATTCTGTAATAATATTCTGCAATCCAATATAAATAAGTAAATGATAATGCAAGCTGCACATTTCCAGCCATTTGTCCTAATTACAAAGGATATAGAGACTTCTGAGTGAAAAAAATGGGATTAGGTTTATGGAGAAAACTTTAAATTCAGTATTTGAAAGGACTTTCAAGAAGAGAGACTAT